>NW_026696180.1:0-100607 GCF_030435755.1 Ochotona princeps | reverse complement strand
TCTTGGAAGCCTGATGGTGTGTGAAGTTAGTGAGCCAAATGGAGTTGTTCTCCCACAAGAACCACTCGGCTGATCCTTCGTCAATATGCCCTTCACCAACATGCAGTGTTTCCTTGATTGAATTAGCTCTCACACCAATATTTGCGTCTAGAGCCTTTGCATTGAGGGCTATCTGAAAACGGCTGTGACGCTGAAGTTGCCTGTGAATGTGGAGTTGGTGGCATGTGAAACCCGCATGTGGAGCATTCGTTTGTGTGGGATGCTCTACGAGGTTCATTCCTAGATAATGCACTCAAAGGGCACTAAGCATAGAGTGTGAAAACTGAGTTTCCTTGAGAGCTGCTTGGAAGCCTGATGGTGTGTGAACTTAGTGAGCCAAATGGAGTTGTTCTCCCACAAGAACCACTCGGCTGATCCTTCTTCAATATGCCCTTCACAAACATGCAGTGTTTCCTTGATTGAATTAGCTCTCACACCAATATTTGCGTCTAGAGCCTTTGCATTGAGGGCTATCTGAAAACGGCTGTGGCGCTGAAGTTGCCTGTGAATGTGGAGTTGGTGGCATGTGAAACCCGCATGTGGAGCATTCGTTTTTGTGGGATGCTCTACCAGGTTCATTCCTAGATAATGCACTCAAAGGGCACTAAGCATAGAGTGTGAAAACTGAGTTTCCTTGAGAGCTGCTTGGAAGCCTGATGGTGTGTGAAGTTAGTGAGCCAAATGGAGTTGTTCTCCCACAAGAACCACTCGGCTGATCCTTCTTCAATATGCCCTTCACCAACATGCAGTGTTTCCTTGATTGAATTAGCTCTCACACCAATATTTGCGTCTAGAGCCTTTGCATTGAGGGCTATCTGAAAACGGCTGTGGCGCTGAAGTTGCCTGTGAATGTGGAGTAGGTGGCATGTGAAACCCGCATGTGGAGCATTCGTTTGTGTGGGATGCTCACCAAGCTTCATTTAGTCCTAGGCACTCAAAGGGCACTAAGCATAGAGTGTGAAAACTGAGTTTCCTTGAGAGCTGCTTGGAAGCCTGATGGTGTGTGAAGTTAGTGAGCCAAATGGAGTTGTTCTCCCACAAGAACCACTCGGCTGATCCTTCTTCAATATGCCCTTCACCAACATGCAGTGTTTCCTTGATTGAATTAGCTCTCACACCAATATTTGCCTCTAGAGCCTTTGCATTGAGGGCTATCTGAAAACGGCTGTGGCGCTGAAGTTGCCTGTGAATGTGGAGTAGGTGGCATGTGAAACCCGCATGTGGAGCATTCGTTTGTGTGGGATGCTCTACCAGGTTCATTCCTAGATAATGCACTCAAAGGGCACTAAGCATAGAGTGTGAAAACTGAGTTTCCTTGAGAGCTGCTTGGAAGCCTGATGGTGTGTGAAGTTAGTGATCCAAATGAGTTGTTCTCCCACAAGATCCACTCGGCTGATCCTTCTTCAATATGCCCTTCACCAACATGCAGTGTTTCCTTGATTGAATTAGCTCTCACACCAATATTTGTGTCTAGAGCCTTTGCATTGAGGGCTATCTGAAAATGGCTGTGACACTGAAGTTGCCTGTGAATGTGGAGTAGGTGGCATGTGAAACCCGCATGTGGAGCATTCGTTTGTGTGGGATGCTCACCAAGCTTCATTTCAGTCCTAGGCACTCAAAGGGCACTAAGCATAGAGTGTGAAAACTGAGTTTCCTTGAGAGCTGCTTGGAAGCCTGATGGTGTGTGAAGTTAGTGAGCCAAATGGAGTTGTTCTCCCACAAGAACCACTCGGCTAATCCTTCTTCAATATGCCCTTCACCAACATGCAGTGTTTCCTTGATTGAATTAGCTCTCACACCAATATTTGCGTCTAGAGCCTTTGCATTGAGGGCTATGTGAAAACGGCTGTGGCGCTGAAGTTGCCTGTGAATGTGGAGTTGGTGGCATGTGAAACCCGCATGTGGAGCATTCGTTTGTGTGGGATGCTCTACCAGGTTCATTCCTAGATAATGCACTCAAAGGGCACTAAGCATAGAGTGTGAAAACTGAGTTTCCTTGAGAGCTGCTTGGAAGCCTGATGGTGTGTGAAGTTAGTGAGCCAAATGGAGTTGTTCTCCCACAAGAACCACTCGGCTGATCCTTCTTCAATATGCCCTTCACCAACATGCAGTGTTTCCTTGATTGAATTAGCTCTCACACCAATATTTGCGTCTAGAGCCTTTGCATTGAGGGATATTTGAAAACGGCTGTGGCGCTGAAGTTGCCTGTGAATGTGGAGTTGGAGGCATGTGGAAACCCGCATGTGGAGCATTCGTTTGTGTGGGATGCTCTACCAGGTTCATTCCTAGATAATGCACTCAAAGGGCACTAAGCATAGAGTGTGAAAACTGAGTTTCCTTGAGAGCTGCTTGGAAGCCTGATGGTGTTTGAAGTTAGTGATCCAAATATAGTTGTTCTCCCACAAGAACCACTCGGCTGATCCTTCTTCAATATGCCCTTCACCAACATGCAGTGTTTCCTTGATTGAATTAGCTCTCACACCAATATTTGTGTCTAGAGCCTTTGCATTGAGGGCTATCTGAAAATGGCTGTGGCGCTGAAGTTGCCTGTGAATGTGGAGTAGGTGGCATGTGAAACCCGCATGTGGAGCATTCGTTTGTGTGGGATGCTCACCAAGCTTCATTTCAGTCCTAGGCACTCAAAGGGCACTAAGCATAGAGTGTGAAAACTGAGTTTCCTTGAGAGCTGCTTGGAAGCCTGATGGTGTGTGAAGTTAGTGAGCCAAATGGAGTTGTTCTCCCACAAGAACCACTCGGCTGATCCTTCTTCAATATGCCCTTCACCAACATGCAGTGTTTCCTTGATTGAATTAGCTCTCACACCAATATTTGCGTCTAGAGCCTTTGCATTGAGGGCTATCTGAAAACGGCTGTGGCGCTGAAGTTGCCTGTGAATGTGGAGTTGGTGGCATGTGAAACCCACATGTGGAGCATTCGTTTGTGTGGGATGCTCTACCAGGTTCATTCCTAGATAATGCACTCAAAGGGCACTAAGCATAGAGTGTGAAAACTGAGTTTCCTTGAGAGCTGCTTGGAAGCCTGATGGTGTGTGAAGTTAGTGAGCCAAATGGAGTTGTTCTCCCACAAGAACCACTCGGCTGATCCTTCTTCAATATGCCCTTCACCAACATGCAGTGTTTCCTTGATTGAATAAGCTCTCACACCAATATTTGCGTCTAGAGCCTTTGCATTGAGGGCTATCTGAAAACGGCTGTGACACTGAAGTTGCCTTGTGAATGTGGAGTTGGTGGCATGTGAAACCCGCATGTGGAGCATTCGTTTGTGTGGGATGCTCACCAAGCTTCATTTCAGTCCTAGGAACTTACAGGGCACTAAGCATAAAGTGTGAAAACTGAGTTTCCTTGAGAGCTGCTTTGAAGCATGATGGTGTGTGAAGTTAGTGAGCCAAATGGAGTTGTTCTCCCACAAGAACCACTCGGCTGATCCTTCTTCAATATGCCCTTCACCAACATGCAGTGTTTCCTTGATTGAATTAGCTCTCACACCAATATTTGCGTCTAGAGCCTTTGCATTGAGGACTATCTGAAAACGGCTGTGGCGCTGAAGTTGCCTGTGAATGTGGAAAAGGTGGCATGTGAAACCCGCATGTGGAGCATTGGTTTGTGTGGGATGCTCTACCAGGTTCTTTCCGAGATAATGCACTCAAAGGGCACTAAGCATAGAGTGTGAAAACTGAGTTTCCTTGAGAGCTGCTTGGAAGCCTGATGGTGTGTGAAGTTAGTGAGCCAAATGGAGTTGTTCTCCCACAAGAAGCACTCGGCTGATCCTTCGTCAATATGCCCTTCACCAACATGCAGTGTTTCCTTGATTGAATTAGCTCTCACACCAATATTTGCGTCTAGATCCTTTGCATTGAGGGCTATCTGAAAACGGCTGTGGCGCTGAAGTTGCCTGTGAATGTGGAGTTGGTGGCATGTGAAACCCGCATGTGGAGCATTCGTTTGTGTGGGATGCTCTACCAGGTTCATTCCTAGATAATGCACTCAAAGGGCACTGAGCATAGAGTGTGAAAACTGAGTTTCCTTGAGAGCTGCTTGGAAGCCTGATGGTGTGTGAAGTTAGTGAGCCAAATGGAGTTGTTCTCCCACAAGAACCACTCGGCTGATCCTTCGTCAATATGCCCTTCACCAACATGCAGTGTTTCCTTGATTGAATTAGCTCTCACACCAATATTTGCGTCTAGAGCCTTTGCATTGAGGGCTATCTGAAAACGGCTGTGGCGCTGAAGTTGCCTGTGAATGTGGAGTTGGTGGCATGTGAAACCCGCATGTGGAGCATTCGTTTGTGTGGGATGCTCTACCAGGTTCATTCCTAGATAATGCACTCAAAGGGCACTGAGCATAGAGTGTGAAAACTGAGTTTCCTTGAGAGCTGCTTGGAAGCATGATGGTGTGTGAAGTTAGTGAACCAAATGGAGTTGTTCTCCCACAAGAACCACTCGGCTGATCCTTCTTCAACATGCCCTTCACCAACATGCAGTGTTTCCTTGATTGAATTAGCTCTCACACCAATATTTGCGTCTAGAGCCTTTGCATTGAGGGCTATCTGAAAACGGCTGTGACGCTGAAGTTGCCTGTGAATGTGGAGTTGGTGGCATGTGAAACCCGCATGTGGAGCATTCGTTTGTGTGGGATGCTCACCAAGCTTCATTTCAGTCCTAGGCACTCAAAGGGCACTAAGCATAGAGTGTGAAAACTGAGTTTCCTTGAGAGCTGCTTGGAAGCCTGATGGTGTGTGAAGTTAGTGAGCCAAATGGAGTTGTTCTCCCACAAGAACCACTCGGCTGATCCTTCTTCAATATGCCCTTCACCAACATGCAGTGTTTCCTTGATTGAATTAGCTCTCACACCAATATTTGCGTCTAGAGCCTTTGCATTGAGGGCTATGTGAAAACCGCTGTGGCGCTGAAGTTGCCTGTGAATGTGGAGTTGGTGGCATGTGAAACCCGCATGTGGAGCATTCGTTTTTGTGGGATGCTCTACCAGGTTCATTCCTAGATAATGCACTCAAAGGGCACTAAGCATAGAGTGTGAAAACTGAGTTTCCTTGAGAGCTGCTTGGAAGCATGATGGTGTGTGAAGTTAGTGAGCCAAATGGAGTTGTTCTCCCACAAGAACCACTCGGCTGATCCTTCGTCAATATGCCCTTCACCAACATGCAGTGTTTCCTTGATTGAATTAGCTCTCACACCATTATTTGCGTCTAGAGCCTTTGCATTGAGGGCTATCTGAAAACGGCTGTGGCGCTGAAGTTGCCTGTGAATGTGGAGTTGGTGGCATGTGAAACCCGCATGTGGAGCATTCGTTTGTGTATGATGCTCACCAAGCTTCATTTCAGTCCTAGGCACTCAATGGGCACTAAGCATAGAGTGTGAAAACTGAGTTTCCTTGAGAGCTGCTTGGAAGCCTGATGGTGTGTGAAGTTAGTGAGCCAAATGGAGTTGTTCTCCCACAAGAACCACTCGGCTGATCATTCGTCAATATGCCCTTCACCAACATGCAGTGTTTCCTTGATTGAATAAGCTCTCACACCAATATTTGCGTCTAGAGCCTTTGCATTGAGGGCTATCTGAAAACGGCTGTGACGCTGAAGTTGCCTGTGAATGTGGAGTTGGTGGCATGTGAAATCCACATGTGGAGCATTCGTTTGTGTGGGATGCTCACCAAGCTTCATTTCAGTCCTAGGCACTCAAACGGCACTAAGCATAGAGTGTGAAAACTGAATTTCCTTGAGAGCTGCTTGGAAGCCTGATGGTGTGTGAAGTTAGTGAGCCAAATGGAGTTGTTCTCCCACAAGAACCACTCGGCTGATCCTTCTTTAATATGCCCTTCACCAACATGCAGTGTTTCCTTGATTGAATTAGCTCTCACACCAATATTTGCGTCTAGAGCCTTTGCATTGAGGGCTATCTGAAAACGGCTGTGGCGCTGAAGTTGCCTGTGAATGTGGAGTTGGTGGCATGTGAAACCCGCATGTGGAGCATTCGTTTGTGTGGGATGCTCGCCAGGTTCATTCCTAGATAATGCACTCAAAGGGCACTAAGCATAGAGTGTGAAAACTGAGTTTCCTTGAGAGCTGCTTGGAAGCCTGATGGTGTGTAAAGTTAGTGAGCCAAATGGAGTTGTTCTCCCACAAGAACCACTCGGCTGATCCTTCTTCAATATGCCCTTCACCAACATGCAGTGTTTCCTTGATTGAATTAGCTCTCACACCAATATTTGCGTCTAGAGCCTTTGCATTGAGGGCTATCTGAAAACGGCTGTGACGCTGAAGTTGCCTGTGAATGTGGAGTTGGTGGCATGGGATACCTGCATGTGGAGCATTCGTTTGTGTGGGATGCTCTACCAGGTTCATTCCTAGATAATGCACTCAAAGGGCACTAAACATTCAGTGTGAAAATGAGTTTCCTTGAGAGCTGCTTGGAAGCCTGATGGTGTGTGAAGTTAGTGAGCCAAATGGAGTTGTTCTCCCACAAGAACCACTCGGCTGATCCTTCTTCAATATGCCCTTCACCAACATGCAGTGTTTCCTTGATTGAATTAGCTCTCACACCAATATTTGCGTCTAGAGCCTTTGCATTGAGGGCTATCTGAAAACGGCTGTGGCGCTGAAGTTGCCTGTGAATGTGGAGTTGGTGGCATGTGAAACCCGCATGTGGAGCATTCGTTTGTGTGGGATGCTCACCAAGCTTCATTTCAGTCCTAGGCACTCAAAGGGCACTAAGCATAGAGTGTGAAAACTGAATTTCCTTGAGAGCTGCTTGGAAGCCTGATGGTGTGTGAAGTTAGTGAGCCAAATGGAGTTGTTCTCCCACAAGAACCACTCGGCTGATCCTTCTTCAATATGCCCTTCAACAACATGCAGTGTTTCCTTGATTGAATTAGCTCTCACACCAATATTTGCGTCTAGAGCCTTTGCATTGAGGGCTATCTGAAAACGGCTGTGGCGCTGAAGTTGCCTGTGAATGTGGAGTTGGTGGCATGTGAAACCCGCATGTGGAGCATTTATTTGTGTGGGATGCTCACCAAGCTTCATTTCAGTCCTAGGCACTCAAAGGGCACTAAGCATAGAGTGTGAAAACTGAGTTTCCTTGAGAGCTGCTTGGAAGCCTGATGGTGTGTGAAGTTAGTGAGCCAAATGGAGTTGTTCTCCCACAAGAACCACTCGGCTGATCCTTCTTCAATATGCCCTTCACCAACATGCAGTGTTTCCTTGATTGAATTAGCTCTCACACCAATATTTGCGTCTAGAGCCTTTGCATTGAGGGCTATCTGAAAACGGCTGTGGCGCTGAAGTTGCCTGTGAATGTGGAGTTGGTGGCATGTGAAACCCGCATGTGGAGCATTCGTTTGTGTGGGATGCTCTACCAGGTTCATTCCTAGATAATGCACTCAAAGGGCACTAAGCATAGAGTGTGAAAACTGAGTTTCCTTGAGAGCTGCTTGGAAGCCTGAGGGTGTGTGAAGTTAGTGAGCCAAATGGAGTTGTTCTCCCACAAGAACCACTCGGCTGATCCTTCGTCAATATGCCCTTCACCAACATGCAGTGTTTCCTTGATTGAATTAGCTCTCACACCATTATTTGCGTCTAGAGCCTTTGCTTTGAGGGCTATCTGAAAACGGCTGTGGCGCTGAAGTTGCCTGTGAATGTGGAGTTGGTGGCATGTGAAACCCGCATGTGGAGCATTCGTTTGTGTGGGATGCTCTGCCAGGTTCATTCCTAGATAATGCACTCAAAGGGCACTAAGCATAGAGTGTGAAAACTGAGTTTCCTTGAGAGCTGCTTGGAAGCCTGATGGTGTGTAAAGTTAGTGAGCCAAATGGAGTTGTTCTCCCACAAGAACCACTCGGCTGATCCTTCGTCAATATGCCCTTCACCAACATGCAGTGTTTCCTTGATTGAATTAGCTCTCACACCAATATTTGCGTCTAGAGCCTTTGCATTGAGGGCTATCTGAAAACGGCTGTGACGATGAAGTTGCCTGTGAATGTGGAGTTGGTGGCATGGGAAAGCCACATGTGGAGCATTCGTTTGTGTGGGATGCTCTACCAGGTTCATTCCTAGATAATGCACTCAAAGGGCACTAAGCATAGAGTGTGAAAATGAGTTTCCTTGAGAGCTGCTTGGAAGCCTGATGGTGTGTGAAGTTAGTGAGCCAAATGGAGTTGTTCTCCCACAAGAACCACTCGGCTGATCCTTCTTCAATATTCCCTTCACCAACATGCAGTGTTTCCTTGATTGAATTAGCTCTCACACCAATATTTGCGTCTAGAGCCTTTGCATTGAGGGCTATCTGAAAACGGCTGTGACGCTGAAGTTGCCTGTGAATGTGGAGTTGGTGGCATGTGAAACCCGCATGTGGAGCATTCGTTTGTGTGGGATGCTCACCAAGCTTCATTTCAGGCCTAGGCACTCAAAGGGCACTAAGCATAGAGTGTGAAAACTGAGTTTCCTTGAGAGCTGCTTGGAAGCCTGATGGTGTGTGAAGTTAGTGAGCCAAATGGAGTTGTTCTCCCACAAGAACCACTCGGCTGATCCTTCTTCAATATGCCCTTCACCAACATGCAGTGTTTCCTTGATTGAATAAGCTCTCACACCAATATTTGCGTCTAGAGCCTTTGCGTTGAGGGCTATCTGAAAACGGCTGTGGCGCTGAAGTTGCCTGTGAATGTGGAGTTGGTGGCATGTGAAACCCGCATGTGGAGCATTCGTTTGTGTATGATGCTCACCAAGCTTCATTTCAGTCCTAGGCACTCAATGGGCACTAAGCATAGAGTGTGAAAACTGAGTTTCCTTGAGAGCTGCTTGGAAGCCTGATGGTGTGTGAAGTTAGTGAGCCAAATGGAGTTGTTCTCCCACAAGAACCACTCGGCTGATCCTTCTTCAATATGCCCTTCACCAACATGCAGTGTTTCCTTGATTGAATAAGCTCTCACACCAATATTTGCGTCTAGAGCCTTTGCATTGAGGGCTATCTGAAAACGGCTGTGACGCTGAAGTTGCCTGTGAATGTGGAGTTGGTGGCATGTGAAATCCACATGTGGAGCATTCGTTTGTGTGGGATGCTCACCAAGCTTCATTTCAGTCCTAGGCACTCAAACGGCACTAAGCATAGAGTGTGAAAACTGAATTTCCTTGAGAGCTGCTTGGAAGCCTGATGGTGTGTGAAGTTAGTGAGCCAAATGGAGTTGTTCTCCCACAAGAACCACTCGGCTGATCCTTCTTTAATATGCCCTTCACCAACATGCAGTGTTTCCTTGATTGAATTAGCTCTCACACCAATATTTGCGTCTAGAGCCTTTGCATTGAGGGCTATCTGAAAACGGCTGTGGCGCTGAAGTTGCCTGTGAATGTGGAGTTGGTGGCATGTGAAACCCGCATGTGGAGCATTCGTTTGTGTGGGATGCTCGCCAGGTTCATTCCTAGATAATGCACTCAAAGGGCACTAAGCATAGAGTGTGAAAACTGAGTTTCCTTGAGAGCTGCTTGGAAGCCTGATGGTGTGTAAAGTTAGTGAGCCAAATGGAGTTGTTCTCCCACAAGAACCACTCGGCTGATCCTTCTTCAATATGCCCTTCACCAACATGCAGTGTTTCCTTGATTGAATTAGCTCTCACACCAATATTTGCGTCTAGAGCCTTTGCATTGAGGGCTATCTGAAAACGGCTGTGACGCTGAAGTTGCCTGTGAATGTGGAGTTGGTGGCATGGGAAACCTGCATGTGGAGCATTCGTTTGTGTGGGATGCTCTACCAGGTTCATTCCTAGATAATGCACTCAAAGGGCACTAAACATTCAGTGTGAAAATGAGTTTCCTTGAGAGCTGCTTGGAAGCCTGATGGTGTGTGAAGTTAGTGAGCCAAATGGAGTTGTTCTCCCACAAGAACCACTCGGCTGATCCTTCTTCAATATGCCCTTCACCAACATGCAGTGTTTCCTTGATTGAATTAGCTCTCACACCAATATTTGCGTCTAGAGCCTTTGCATTGAGGGCTATCTGAAAACGGCTGTGGCGCTGAAGTTGCCTGTGAATGTGGAGTTGGTGGCATGTGAAACCCGCATGTGGAGCATTCGTTTGTGTGGGATGCTCACCAAGCTTCATTTCAGTCCTAGGCACTCAAAGGGCACTAAGCATAGAGTGTGAAAACTGAATTTCCTTGAGAGCTGCTTGGAAGCCTGATGGTGTGTGAAGTTAGTGAGCCAAATGGAGTTGTTCTCCCACAAGAACCACTCGGCTGATCCTTCTTTAATATGCCCTTCACCAACATGCAGTGTTTCCTTGATTGAATTAGCTCTCACACCAATATTTGCGTCTAGAGCCTTTGCATTGAGGGCTATCTGAAAACGGCTGTGGCGCTGAAGTTGCCTGTGAATGTGGAGTTGGTGGCATGTGAAACCCGCATGTGGAGCATTCGTTTTTGTGGGATGCTCTGCCAGGTTCATTCCTAGATAATGCACTCAAAGGGCACTAAGCCTAGAGTGTGAAAACTGAGTTTCCTTGAGAGCTGCTTGGAAGCCTGATGGTGTGTAAAGTTAGTGAGCCAAATGGAGTTGTTCTCCCACAAGAACCACTCGGCTGATCCTTCTTCAACATGCCCTTCACCAACATGCAGTGTTTTCTTGATTGAATTAGCTCTCACACCAATATTTGCGTCTAGAGCCTTTGCATTGAGGGCTATCTGAAAACGGCTGTGACGCTGAAGTTGCCTGTGAATGTGGAGTTGGTGGCATGGGAAACCTGCATGTGGAGCATTCGTTTGTGTGGGATGCTCTACCAGGTTCATTCCTAGATAATGCACTCAAAGGGCACTAAACATTCAGTGTGAAAATGAGTTTCCTTGAGAGCTGCTTGGAAGCCTGATGGTGTGTGAAGTTAGTGAGCCAAATGGAGTTGTTCTCCCACAAGAACCACTTGGCTGATCCTTCTTCAATATGCCCTTCAACAACATGCAGTGTTTCCTTGATTGAATTAGCTCTCACACCAATATTTGCGTCTAGAGCCTTTGCATTGAGGGCTATCTGAAAACGGCTGTGGCGCTGAAGTTGCCTGTGAATGTGGAGTTGGTGGCATGTGAAACCCGCATGTGGAGCATTCATTTGTGTGGGATGCTCACCAAGCTTCATTTCAGTCCTAGGCACTCAAAGGGCACTAAGCATAGAGTGTGAAAACTGAGTTTCCTTGAGAGCTGCTTGGAAGCCTGATGGTGTGTGAAGTTAGTGAGCCAAATGGAGTTGTTCTCCCACAAGAACCACTCGGCTGATCCTTCTTCAATATGCCCTTCACCAACATGCAGTGTTTCCTTGATTGAATTAGCTCTCACACCAATATTTGCGTCTAGAGCCTTTGCATTGAGGGCTATCTGAAAACGGCTGTGGCGCTGAAGTTGCCTGTGAATGTGGAGTTGGTGGCATGTGAAACCCGCATGTGGAGCATTCGTTTGTGTGGGATGCTCTACCAGGTTCATTCCTAGATAATGCACTCAAAGGGCACTAAGCATAGAGTGTGAAAACTGAGTTTCCTTGAGAGCTGCTTGGAAGCCTGAGGGTGTGTGAAGTTAGTGAGCCAAATGGAGTTGTTCTCCCACAAGAACCACTCGGCTGATCCTTCGTCAATATGCCCTTCACCAACATGCAGTGTTTCCTTGATTGAATTAGCTCTCACACCATTATTTGCGTCTAGAGCCTTTGCTTTGAGGGCTATCTGAAAACGGCTGTGGCGCTGAAGTTGCCTGTGAATGTGGAGTTGGTGGCATGTGAAACCCGCATGTGGAGCATTCGTTTGTGTGGGATGCTCTGCCAGGTTCATTCCTAGATAATGCACTCAAAGGGCACTAAGCATAGAGTGTGAAAACTGAGTTTCCTTGAGAGCTGCTTGGAAGCCTGATGGTGTGTAAAGTTAGTGAGCCAAATGGAGTTGTTCTCCCACAAGAACCACTCGGCTGATCCTTCGTCAATATGCCCTTCACCAACATGCAGTGTTTCCTTGATTGAATTAGCTCTCACACCAATATTTGCGTCTAGAGCCTTTGCATTGAGGGCTATCTGAAAACGGCTGTGACGATGAAGTTGCCTGTGAATGTGGAGTTGGTGGCATGTGAAAGCCACATGTGGAGCATTCGTTTGTGTGGGATGCTCTACCAGGTTCATTCCTAGATAATGCACTCAAAGGGCACTAAGCATAGAGTGTGAAAATGAGTTTCCTTGAGAGCTGCTTGGAAGCCTGATGGTGTGTGAAGTTAGTGAGCCAAATGGAGTTGTTCTCCCACAAGAACCACTCGGCTGATCCTTCTTCAATATTCCCTTCACCAACATGCAGTGTTTCCTTGATTGAATTAGCTCTCACACCAATATTTGCGTCTAGAGCCTTTGCATTGAGGGCTATCTGAAAACGGCTGTGACGCTGAAGTTGCCTGTGAATGTGGAGTTGGTGGCATGTGAAACCCGCATGTGGAGCATTCGTTTGTGTGGGATGCTCACCAAGCTTCATTTCAGGCCTAGGCACTCAAAGGGCACTAAGCATAGAGTGTGAAAACTGAGTTTCCTTGAGAGCTGCTTGGAAGCCTGATGGTGTGTGAAGTTAGTGAGCCAAATGGAGTTGTTCTCCCACAAGAACCACTCGGCTGATCCTTCTTCAATATGCCCTTCACCAACATGCAGTGTTTCCTTGATTGAATAAGCTCTCACACCAATATTTGCGTCTAGAGCCTTTGCATTGAGGGCTATCTGAAAACGGCTGTGGCGCTGAAGTTGCCTGTGAATGTGGAGTTGGTGGCATGTGAAACCCGCATGTGGAGCATTCGTTTGTGTGGGATGCTAACCAATCTTACTTTCAGTCCTGGGCACTTAAAGGGCACTAAGCATAGAGTGTGAAAACTGAGTTTCCTTGAGAGCTGCTTGGAAGCCTGATGGTGTGTGAAGTTAGTGAGCCAAATGGAGTTGTTCTCCCACAAGAACCACTCGGCTGATCCTTCTTCAATATGCCCTTCACCAACATGCAGTGTTTCCTTGATTGAATTAGCTCTCACACCAATATTTGTGTCTAAAGCCTTTGCATTGAGGGCTATCTGAAAATGGCTGTGGCGCTGAAGTTGCCTGTGAATGTGGAGTTGGTGGCATGTGAAACCCGCATATGGAGCATTCGTTTGTGTGGGATGCTCACCAAGCTTCATTTCAGTCCTAGTCACTCAAAGGGCACTAAGCATAGAGTGTGAAAACTGAGTTTCCTTGAGAGCTGCTTGGAAGCCTGATGGTGTGGGAAGTTAGTGAGCCAAATGGAGTTGTTCTCCCACAAGAACCACTCGGCTGATCCTTCTTCAATATGCCCTTCACCAACATGCAGTGTTTCCTTGATTGAATTAGCTCTCACACCAATATTTGCGTCTAGAGCCCTTTCAATTGAGGGCTATCTGAAAACGGCTGTGGCGCTGAAGTTGCCTGTGAATGTGGAAAAGGTGGCATGTAAAACCCGCATGTGGAGCATTGGTTTGTGTGGGATGCTCTACCAGGTTCATTCCTAGATAATGCACTCAAAGGGCACTAAGCATAGAGTGTGAAAACTGAGTTTCCTTGAGAGCTGCTTGGAAGCCTGATGGTGTGTGAAGTTAGTGAGCCAAATGGAGTTGTTCTCCCACAAGAACCACTCGGCTGATCCTTCTTCAATATGCCCTTCACCAACATGCAGTGTTTCCTTGATTGAATAAGCTCTCACACAAATATTTGCGTCTAGAGCCTTTGCATTGAGGGCTATCTGAAAACGGCTGTGGCGCTGAAGTTGCCTGTGAATGTGGAGTAGGTGGCATGTGAAACCCGCATGTGGAGCATTCGTTTTTGTGGGATGCTCTACCAGGTTCATTCCTAGATAATGCACTCAAAGGGCACTAAGCATAGAGTGTGAAAACTGAGTTTCCTTGAGAGCTGCTTGGAAGCCTGATGGTGTGTGAAGTTAGTGAGCCAAATGGAGTTGTTCTCCCACAAGAACCACTCGGCTGATCCTTCTTCAATATGCCCTTCACCAACATGCAGTGTTTCCTTGATTGAATTAGCTCTCACACCAATATTTGCGTCTAGAGCCTTTGCATTGAGGGCTATCTGAAAACGGCTGTGGCGCTGAAGTTGCCTGTGAATGTGGAGTTGGTGGCATGTGAAACCCGCATGTGGAGCATTCGTTTGTGTGGGATGCTAACCAAGCTTCATTTCAGTCCTAGGCACTCAAAGGGCACTAAGCATAGAGTGTGAAAACTGAGTTTCCTTGAGAGCTGCTTGGAAGCCTGATGGTGTGTGAAGTTAGTGAGCCAAATGGAGTTGTTCTCCCACAAGAACCACTCGGCTGATCCTTCTTCAATATGCCCTTCACCAACATGCAGTGTTTCCTTGATTGAATTAGCTCTCACACCAATATTTGTGTCTAGAGCCTTTGCATTGAGGGCTATCTGAAAATGGCTGTGGCGCTGAAGTTGCCTGTGAATGTGGAGTTGGTGGCATGTGAAACCCGCATGTGGAGCATTCGTTTGTGTGGGATGCTCTGCCAGGTTCATTCCTAGATAATGCACTCAAAGGGCACTAAGCATAGAGTGTGAAAACTGAGTTTCCTTGAGAGCTGCTTGGAAGCCTGATGGTGTGTAAAGTTAGTGAGCCAAATGGAGTTGTTCTCCCACAAGAACCACTCGGCTGATTCTTCGTCAATATGCCCTTCACCAACATGCAGTGTTTCCTTGATTGAATTAGCTCTCACACCAATATTTGCGTCTAGAGCCTTTGCATTGAGGGCTATCTGAAAACGGCTGTGACGCTGAAGTTGCCTGTGAATGTGGAGTTGGTGGCATGGGAAAGCCACATGTGGAGCATTCGTTTGTGTGGGATGCTCTACCAGGTTCATTCCTAGATAATGCACTCAAAGGGCACTAAGCATAGAGTGTGAAACTGAGTTTCCTTGAGAGCTGCTTGGAAGCCTGATGGTGTGTGAAGTTAGTGAGCCAAATGGAGTTGTTCTCCCACAAGAACCACTCGGCTGATCCTTCTTCAATATGCCCTTCACCAACATGCAGTGTTTCCTTGATTGAATTAGCTCTCACACCAATATTTGCGTCTAGAGCCTTTGCATTGAGGGCTATCTGAAAACGGCTGTAACGCTGAAGTTGCCTGTGAATGTGGAGTTGGTGGCATGTGAAACCCGCATGTGGAGCATTCGTTTGTGTGGGATGCTCACCAAGCTTCATTTCAGTCCTAGGCACTCAAAGGGCACTAAGCATAGAGTGTGAAAACTGAGTTTCCTTGAGAGCTGCTTGGAATCCTGATGGTGTGTGAAGTTAGTGAGCCAAATGGAGTTGTTCTCCCACAAGAACCACTCGGCTGATCCTTCTTCAATATGCCCTTCAGCAACATGCAGTGTTTTCTTGATTGAATAAGCTCTCACACCAATATTTGCGTCTAGAGCCTTTGCATTGAGGGCTATCTGAAAACGGCTGTGGCGCTGAAGTTGCCTGTGAATGTGGAGTTGGTGGCATGTGAAACCCGCATGTGGAGCATTCGTTTGTGTGGGATGCTCACCAAGCTTCATTTCAGTCCTAGGCACTCAAAGGGCACTAAGCATAGAGTGTGAAAACTGAGTTTCCTTGAGAGCTGCTTGGAAGCCTGATGGTGTGTGAAGTTAGTGAGCCAAATGGAGTTGTTCTCCCACAAGAACCACTCGGCTGATCCTTCTTCAATATGCCCTTCACCAACATGCAGTGTTTCCTTGATTGAATTAGCTCTCACACCAATATTTGCGTCTAGAGCCTTTGCATTGAGGGCTATCTGAAAACGGCTGTGGCGCTGAAGTTGCCTGTGAATGTGGAGTTGGTGGCATGTGAAACCCGCATGTGGAGCATTCGTTTGTGTGGGATTCTCTGCCAGGTTCATTCCTAGATAATGCACTCAAAGGGCACTAAGCATAGAGTGTGAAAACTGAGTTTCCTTGAGAGCTGCTTGGAAGCCTGATGGTGTGTGAAGTTAGTGAGCCAAATGGAGTTGTTCTCCCACAAGAACCACTCGGCTGATCCTTCTTCAATATGCCCTTCACCAACATGCAGTGTTTCCTTGATTGAATTAGCTCTCACACCAATATTTGCGTCTAGAGCCTTTGCATTGAGGGCTATCTGAAAACGGCTGTGGCGCTGAAGTTGCCTGTGAATGTGGAGTTGGTGGCATGTGAAACCCGCATGTGGAGCATTCGTTTGTGTGGGATGCTAACCAAGCTTCATTTCAGTCCTGGGCACTTAAAGGGCACTAAGCATAGAGTGTGAAAACTGAGTTTCCTTGAGAGCTGCTTGGAAGCCTGATGGTGTGTGAAGTTAGTGAGCCAAATGGAGTTGTTCTCCCACAAGAACCACTCGGCTGATCCTTCTTCAATATGCCCTTCACCAACATGCAGTGTTTCCTTGATTGAATTAGCTCTCACACCAATATTTGCGTCTAGAGCCTTTGCATTGAGGGCTATCTGAAAACGGCTGTGGCGCTGAAGTTGCCTGTGAATGTGGAAAAGGTGGCATGTAAAACCCGCATGTGGAGCATTGGTTTGTGTGGGATGCTCTACCAGGTTCATTCCTAGATAATGCACTCAAAGGGCACTAAGCATAGAGTGTGAAAACTGAGTTTCCTTGAGAGCTGCTTGGAAGCCTGATGGTGTGTGAAGTTAGTGAGCCAAATGGAGTTGTTCTCCCACAAGAACCACTCGGCTGATCCTTCTTCAATATGCCCTTCACCAACATGCAGTGTTTCCTTGATTGAATTAGCTCTCACACCAATATTTGTGTCTAGAGCCTTTGCCTTGAGGGCTATCTGAAAACGGCTGTGGCGCTGAAGTTGCCTGTGAATGTGGAGTTGGTGGCATGTGAAACCCGCATGTGGAGCATTCGTTTGTGTGGGATGCTCTGCCAGGTTCATTTCAGTCCTAGGCACTCAAAGGGCACTAAGCATAGAGTGTGAAAACTGAATTTCCTTGAGAGCTGCTTGGAAGCCTGATGGTGTGTGAAGTTAGTGAGCCAAATGGAGTTGTTCTCCCACAAGAACCACTCGGCTGATCCTTCTTCAATATGCCCTTCACCAACATGCAGTGTTTCCTTGATTGAATTAGCTCTCACACCAATATTTGCGTCTAGAGCCTTTGCATTGAGGGCTATCTGAAAACGGCTGTGGCGCTGAAGTTGCCTGTGAATGTGGAGTTGGTGGCATGTGAAACCCGCATGTGGAGCATTCGTTTGTGTGGGATGCTAACCAAGCTTCATTTCAGTCCTGGGCACTTAAAGGGCACTAAGCATAGAGTGTGAAAACTGAGTTTCCTTGAGAGCTGCTTGGAAGCCTGATGGTGTGTGAAGTTAGTGAGCCAAATGGAGTTGTTCTCCCACAAGAACCACTCGGCTGATCCTTCTTCAATATGCCCTTCACCAACATGCAGTGTTTCCTTGATTGAATTAGCTCTCACACCAATATTTGCGTCTAGAGCCTTTGCATTGAGGGCTATCTGAAAACGGCTGTGGCGCTGAAGTTGCCTGTGAATGTGGAAAAGGTGGCATGTAAAACCCGCATGTGGAGCATTGGTTTGTGTGGGATGCTCTACCAGGTTCATTCCTAGATAATGCACTCAAAGGGCACTAAGCATAGAGTGTGAAAACTGAGTTTCCTTGAGAGCTGCTTGGAAGCCTGATGGTGTGTGAAGTTAGTGAGCCAAATGGAGTTGTTCTCCCACAAGAACCACTCGGCTGATCCTTCTTCAATATGCCCTTCACCAACATGCAGTGTTTCCTTGATTGAATAAGCTCTCACACCAATATTTGCGTCTAGAGCCTTTGCATTGAGGGCTATCTGAAAACGGCTGTGGCGCTGAAGTTGCCTGTGAATGTGGAGTAGGTGGCATGTGAAACCCGCATGTGGAGCATTCGTTTTTGTGGGATGCTCTACCAGGTTCATTCCTAGATAATGCACTCAAAGGGCACTAAGCATAGAGTGTGAAAACTGAGTTTCCTTGAGAGCTGCTTGGAAGCCTGATGGTGTGTGAAGTTAGTGAGCCAAATGGAGTTGTTCTCCCACAAGAACCACTCGGCTGATCCTTCTTCAATATGCCCTTCACCAACATGCAGTGTTTCCTTGATTGAATTAGCTCTCACACCAATATTTGCGTCTAGAGCCTTTGCATTGAGGGCTATCTGAAAACGGCTGTGGCGCTGAAGTTGCCTGTGAATGTGGAGTTGGTGGCATGTGAAACCCGCATGTGGAGCATTCGTTTGTGTGGGATGCTAACCAAGCTTCATTTCAGTCCTAGGCACTCAAAGGGCACTAAGCATAGAGTGTGAAAACTGAGTTTCCTTGAGAGCTGCTTGGAAGCCTGATGGTGTGTGAAGTTAGTGAGCCAAATGGAGTTGTTCTCCCACAAGAACCACTCGGCTGATCCTTCTTCAATATGCCCTTCACCAACATGCAGTGTTTCCTTGATTGAATTAGCTCTCACACCAATATTTGTGTCTAGAGCCTTTGCATTGAGGGCTATCTGAAAATGGCTGTGGCGCTGAAGTTGCCTGTGAATGTGGAGTTGGTGGCATGTGAAACCCGCATGTGGAGCATTCGTTTGTGTGGGATGCTCTGCCAGGTTCATTCCTAGATAATGCACTCAAAGGGCACTAAGCATAGAGTGTGAAAACTGAGTTTCCTTGAGAGCTGCTTGGAAGCCTGATGGTGTGTAAAGTTAGTGAGCCAAATGGAGTTGTTCTCCCACAAGAACCACTCGGCTGATTCTTCGTCAATATGCCCTTCACCAACATGCAGTGTTTCCTTGATTGAATTAGCTCTCACACCAATATTTGCGTCTAGAGCCTTTGCATTGAGGGCTATCTGAAAACGGCTGTGACGCTGAAGTTGCCTGTGAATGTGGAGTTGGTGGCATGGGAAAGCCACATGTGGAGCATTCGTTTGTGTGGGATGCTCTACCAGGTTCATTCCTAGATAATGCACTCAAAGGGCACTAAGCATAGAGTGTGAAAATGAGTTTCCTTGAGAGCTGCTTGGAAGCCTGATGGTGTGTGAAGTTAGTGAGCCAAATGGAGTTGTTCTCCCACAAGAACCACTCGGCTGATCCTTCTTCAATATGCCCTTCACCAACATGCAGTGTTTCCTTGATTGAATTAGCTCTCACACCAATATTTGCGTCTAGAGCCTTTGCATTGAGGGCTATCTGAAAACGGCTGTGGCGCTGAAGTTGCCTGTGAATGTGGAGTTGGTGGCATGTGAAACCCGCATGTGGAGCATTCGTTTGTGTGGGATGCTCACCAAGCTTCATTTCAGTCCTAGGCACTCAAAGGGCACTAAGCATAGAGTGTGAAAACTGAGTTTCCTTGAGAGCTGCTTGGAATCCTGATGGTGTGTGAAGTTAGTGAGCCAAATGGAGTTGTTCTCCCACAAGAACCACTCGGCTGATCCTTCTTCAATATGCCCTTCAGCAACATGCAGTGTTTTCTTGATTGAATAAGCTCTCACACCAATATTTGCGTCTAGAGCCTTTGCATTGAGGGCTATCTGAAAACGGCTGTGGCGCTGAAGTTGCCTGTGAATGTGGAGTTGGTGGCATGTGAAACCCGCATGTGGAGCATTCGTTTGTGTGGGATGCTCACCAAGCTTCATTTCAGTCCTAGGCACTCAAAGGGCACTAAGCATAGAGTGTGAAAACTGAGTTTCCTTGAGAGCTGCTTGGAAGCCTGATGGTGTGTGAAGTTAGTGAGCCAAATGGAGTTGTTCTCCCACAAGAACCACTCGGCTGATCCTTCTTCAATATGCCCTTCACCAACATGCAGTGTTTCCTTGATTGAATTAGCTCTCACACCAATATTTGCGTCTAGAGCCTTTGCATTGAGGGCTATCTGAAAACGGCTGTGGCGCTGAAGTTGCCTGTGAATGTGGAGTTGGTGGCATGTGAAACCCGCATGTGGAGCATTCGTTTGTGTGGGATTCTCTGCCAGGTTCATTCCTAGATAATGCACTCAAAGGGCACTAAGCATAGAGTGTGAAAACTGAGTTTCCTTGAGAGCTGCTTGGAAGCCTGATGGTGTGTGAAGTTAGTGAGCCAAATGGAGTTGTTCTCCCACAAGAACCACTCGGCTGATCCTTCTTCAATATGCCCTTCACCAACATGCAGTGTTTCCTTGATTGAATTAGCTCTCACACCAATATTTGCGTCTAGAGCCTTTGCATTGAGGGCTATCTGAAAACGGCTGTGGCGCTGAAGTTGCCTGTGAATGTGGAGTTGGTGGCATGTGAAACCCGCATGTGGAGCATTCGTTTGTGTGGGATGCTAACCAAGCTTCATTTCAGTCCTGGGCACTTAAAGGGCACTAAGCATAGAGTGTGAAAACTGAGTTTCCTTGAGAGCTGCTTGGAAGCCTGATGGTGTGTGAAGTTAGTGAGCCAAATGGAGTTGTTCTCCCACAAGAACCACTCGGCTGATCCTTCTTCAATATGCTCTTCACCAACATGCAGTGTTTCCTTGATTGAATTAGCTCTCACACCAATATTTGCGTCTAGAGCCTTTGCATTGAGGGCTATCTGAAAACGGCTGTGGCGCTGAAGTTGCCTGTGAATGTGGAAAAGGTGGCATGTAAAACCCGCATGTGGAGCATTGGTTTGTGTGGGATGCTCTACCAGGTTCATTCCTAGATAATGCACTCAAAGGGCACTAAGCATAGAGTGTGAAAACTGAGTTTCCTTGAGAGCTGCTTGGAAGCCTGATGGTGTGTGAAGTTAGTGAGCCAAATGGAGTTGTTCTCCCACAAGAACCACTCGGCTGATCCTTCTTCAATATGCCCTTCACCAACATGCAGTGTTTCCTTGATTGAATTAGCTCTCACACCAATATTTGTGTCTAGAGCCTTTGCCTTGAGGGCTATCTGAAAACGGCTGTGGCGCTGAAGTTGCCTGTGAATGTGGAGTTGGTGGCATGTGAAACCCGCATGTGGAGCATTCGTTTGTGTGGGATGCTCTGCCAGGTTCATTTCAGTCCTAGGCACTCAAAGGGCACTAAGCATAGAGTGTGAAAACTGAATTTCCTTGAGAGCTGCTTGGAAGCCTGATGGTGTGTGAAGTTAGTGAGCCAAATGGAGTTGTTCTCCCACAAGAACCACTCGGCTGATCCTTCTTCAATATGCCCTTCACCAACATGCAGTGTTTCCTTGATTGAATTAGCTCTCACACCAATATTTGCGTCTAGAGCCTTTGCATTGAGGGCTATCTGAAAACGGCTGTGGCGCTGAAGTTGCCTGTGAATGTGGAGTTGGTGGCATGTGAAACCCGCATGTGGAGCATTCGTTTGTGTGGGATGCTAACCAAGCTTCATTTCAGTCCTGGGCACTTAAAGGGCACTAAGCATAGAGTGTGAAAACTGAGTTTCCTTGAGAGCTGCTTGGAAGCCTGATGGTGTGTGAAGTTAGTGAGCCAAATGGAGTTGTTCTCCCACAAGAACCACTCAGCTGATCCTTCTTCAATATGCCCTTCACCAACATGCAGTGTTTCCTTGATTGAATTAGCTCTCACACCAATATTTGCGTCTAGAGCCTTTGCATTGAGGGCTATCTGAAAACGGCTGTGGCGCTGAAGTTGCCTGTGAATGTGGAGTTGGTGGCATGTGAAACCCGCATGTGGAGCATTCGTTTGTGTGGGATGCTAACCAAGCTTCATTTCAGTCCTGGGCACTTAAAGGGCACTAAGCATAGAGTGTGAAAACTGAGTTTCCTTGAGAGCTGCTTGGAAGCCTGATGGTGTGTGAAGTTAGTGAGCCAAATGGAGTTGTTCTCCCACAAGAACCACTCGGCTGATCCTTCTTCAATATGCCCTTCACCAACATGCAGTGTTTCCTTGATTGAATTAGCTCTCACACCAATATTTGCGTCTAGAGCCTTTGCATTGAGGGCTATCTGAAAATGGCTGTGGCGCTGAAGTTGCCTGTGAATGTGGAGTTGGTGGCATGTGAAACCCGCATGTGGAGCATTCGTTTGTGTGGGATGCTAACCAAGCTTCATTTCAGTCCTAGGCACTCAAAGGGCACTAAGCATAGAGTGTGAAAACTGAGTTTCCTTGAGAGCTGCTTGGAAGCCTGATGGTGTGTGAAGTTAGTGAGCCAAATGGAGTTGTTCTCCCACAAGAACCACTCGGCTGATCCTTCTTCAATATGCCCTTCACCAACATGCAGTGTTTCCTTGATTGAATTAGCTCTCACACCAATATTTGCGTCTAGAGCCTTTGCATTGAGGGCTATCTGAAAACGGCTGTGGCGCTGAAGTTGCCTGTGAATGTGGAGTTGGTGGCATGTGAAACCCGCATGTGGAGCATTCGTTTGTGTGGGATGCTAACCAAGCTTCATTTCAGTCTGGGCACTTAAAGGGCACTAAGCATAGAGTGTGAAAACTGAGTTTCCTTGAGAGCTGCTTGGAAGCCTGATGGTGTGTGAAGTTAGTGAGCCAAATGGAGTTGTTCTCCCACAAGAACCACTCGGCTGATCCTTCTTCAATATGCCCTTCACCAACATGCAGTGTTTCCTTGATTGAATTAGCTCTCACACCAATATTTGCGTCTAGAGCCTTTGCATTGAGGGCTATCTGAAAACGGCTGTGGCGCTGAAGTTGCCTGTGAATGTGGAGTTGGTGGCATGTGAAACCCGCATGTGGAGCATTCGTTTGTGTGGGATGCTAACCAAGCTTCATTTCAGTCCTGGGAACTTAAAGGGCACTAAGCATAGAGTGTGAAAACTGAGTTTCCTTGAGAGCTGCTTGGAAGCCTGATGGTGTGTGAAGTTAGTGAGCCAAATGGAGTTGTTCTCCCACAAGAACCACTCGGCTGATCCTTCTTCAATATGCCCTTCACCAACATGCAGTGTTTCCTTGATTGAATTAGCTCTCACACCAATGTTTGTGTCTAGAGCCTTTGCATTGAGGGCTATCTGAAAATGGCTGTGGCGCTGAAGTTGCCTGTGAATGTGGAGTTGGTGGCATGTGAAACCCGCATGTGGAGCATTCGTTTGTGTGGGATGCTAACCAAGCTTCATTTCAGTCCTAGGCACTCAAAGGGCACTAAGCATAGAGTGTGAAAACTGAGTTTCCTTGAGAGCTGCTTGGAAGCCTGATGGTGTGTGAAGTTAGTGAGCCAAATGGAGTTGTTCTCCCACAAGAACCACTCGGCTGATCCTTCTTCAATATGCCCTTCACCAACATGCAGTGTTTCCTTGATTGAATTAGCTCTCACACCAATATTTGTGTCTAGAGCCTTTGCATTGAGGGCTATCTGAAAATGGCTGTGGCGCTGAAGTTGCCTGTGAATGTGGAGTTGGTGGCATGTGAAACCCGCATGTGGAGCATTCGTTTGTGTGGGATGCTCACCAAGCTTCATTTCAGTCCTAAGCACTCAAAGGGCACTAAGCATAGAGTGTGAAAACTGAGTTTCCTTGAGAGCTGCTTGGAAGCCTGATGGTGTGTGAAGTTAGTGAGCCAAATGGAGTTGTTCTCCCACAAGAACCACTCGGCTGATCCTTCTTCAATATGCCCTTCACCAACATGCAGTGTTTCCTTGATTGAATTAGCTCTCACACCAATATTTGCGTCTAGAGCCTTTGCATTGAGGGCTATCTGAAAACGGCTGTGGCGCTGAAGTTGCCTGTGAATGTGGAAAAGGTGGCATGTAAAACCCGCATGTGGAGCATTGGTTTGTGTGGGATGCTCTACCAGGTTCATTCCTAGATAATGCACTCAAAGGGCACTAAGCATAGAGTGTGAAAACTGAGTTTCCTTGAGAGCTGCTTGGAAGCCTGATGGTGTGTGAAGTTAGTGAGCCAAATGGAGTTGTTCTCCCACAAGAACCACTCGGCTGATCCTTCTTCAATATGCCCTTCACCAACATGCAGTGTTTCCTTGATTGAATTAGCTCTCACACCAATATTTGCGTCTAGAGCCTTTGCATTGAGGGCTATCTGAAAACGGCTGTGGCGCTGAAGTTGCCTGTGAATGTGGAAAAGGTGGCATGTGAAACCCGCATGTGGAGCATTGGTTTGTGTGGGATGCTCTACCAGGTTCATTCCTAGATAATGCACTCAAAGGGCACTAAGCATAGAGTGTGAAAACTGAGTTTCCTTGAGAGCTGCTTGGAAGCCTGATGGTGTGTGAAGTTAGTGAGCCAAATGGAGTTGTTCTCCCACAAGAACCACTCGGCTGATCCTTCTTCAATATGCCCTTCACCAACATGCAGTGTTTCCTTGATTGAATTAGCTCTCACACCAATATTTGCGTTTAGAGCCTTTGCATTGAGGGCTATCTGAAAACGGCTGTGGCGCTAAAGTTGCCTGTGAATGTGGAGTAGGTGGCATGTGAAACCCGCATGTGGAGCATTCGTTTGTGTGGGATGCTCTACCAGGTTCATTCCTAGATAATGCACTCAAAGGGCACTAAGCATAGAGTGTGAAAACTGAGTTTCCTTGAGAGCTGCTTGGAAGCCTGATGGTGTGTGAAGTTAGTGAGCCAAATGGAGTTGTTCTCCCACAAGAACCACTCGGCTGATCCTTCTTCAATATGCCCTTCACCAACATGCAGTGTTTCCTTGATTGAATTAGCTCTCACACCAATATTTGCGTCTAGAGCCTTTGCATTGAGGGCTATCTGAAAACGGCTGTGGCACTGAAGTTGCCTGTGAATGTGGAGTTGGTGGCATGTGAAACCCGCATGTGGAGCATTCGTTTGTGTGGGATGCTCTACCAGGTTCATTCCTAGATAATGCACTCAAAGGGCACTAAGCATAGAGTGTGAAAACTGAGTTTCCTTGAGAGCTGCTTGGAAGCCTGATGGTGTGTGAAGTTAGTGAGCCAAATGGAGTTGTTCTCCCACAAGAACCACTCGGCTGATCCTTCTTCAATATGCCCTTCACCAACATGCAGTGTTTCCTTGATTGAATTAGCTCTCACACCAATATTTGCGTCTAAAGCCTTTGCATTGAGGGCTATCTGAAAACGCCTGTGGCGCTGAAGTTGCCTGTGAATGTGGAGTTGGTGGCATGTGAAACCCGCATGTGGAGCATTTGTTTGTGTGGGATGCTCTACCAGGTTCATTCCTAGATAATGCACTCAAAGGGCACTGAGCATAGAGTGTGAAAACTGAGTTTCCTTGAGAGCTGCTTGGAAGCCTGATGGTGTGTGAAGTTAGTGAGCCAAATGGAGTTGTTCTCCCACAAGAACCACTCGGCTGATCCTTCTTCAATATGCCCTTCACCAACATGCAGTGTTTCCTTGATTGAATTAGCTCTCACACCAATATTTGCGTCTAGAGCCTTTGCATTGAGGGCTATCTGAAAACGGCTGTGGCGCTGAAGTTGCCTGTGAATGTGGAGTTGGTGGCATGTGAAACCCGCATGTGGAGCATTCGTTTGTGTGGGATGCTCTGCCAGGTTCAGTCCTAGATAATGCACTCAAAGGGCACTGAGCATAGAGTGTGAAAACTGAGTTTCCTTGAGAGCTGCTTGGAAGCCTGATGGTGTGTGAAGTTAGTGAGCCAAATGGAGTTGTTCTCCCACAAGAACCACTTGGCTGATCCTTCTTCAATATGCCCTTCACCAACATGCAGTGTTTCCTTGATTGAATTAGCTCTCACACCAATATTTGCGTCTAGAGCCTTTGCATTGAGGGCTATCTGAAAACGGCTGTGGCGCTGAAGTTGCCTGTGAATGTGGAGTTGGTGGCATGTGAAACCCGCATGTGGAGCATTCGTTTGTGTGGGATGCTCACCAAGCTTCATTTCAGTCCTAGGCACTCAATGGGCACTAAGCATAGAGTGTGAAAACTGAGTTTCCTTGAGAGCTGCTTGGAAGCCTGATGGTGTGTGAAGTTAGTGAGCCAAATGGAGTTGTTCTCCCACAAGAACCACTCGGCTGATCCTTCTTCAATATGCCCTTCACCAACATGCAGTGTTTCCTTGATTGAATAAGCTCTCACACCAATATTTGCGTCTAGAGCCTTTGCATTGAGGGCTATCTGAAAACGGCTGTGGCGCTGAAGTTGCCTGTGAATGTGGAGTTGGTGGCATGTGAAACCCGCATGTGGAGCATTCATTTGTGTGGGATGCTCACCAAGCTTCATTTCAGTCCTAGGCACTCAAAGGGCACTAAGCATAGAGTGTGAAAACTGAGTTTCCTTGAGAGCTGCTTGGAAGCCTGATGGTGTGTGAAGTTAGTGAGCCAAATGGAGTTGTTCTCCCACAAGAACCACTCGGCTGATCCTTCTTCAATATGCCCTTCACCAACATGCAGTGTTTCCTTTATTGAATTAGCTCTCACACCAATATTTGCGTCTAGAGCCTTTGCATTGAGGGCTATCTGAAAACGGCTGTGGCGCTGAAGTTGCCTGTGAATGTGGAAAAGGTGGCATGTAAAACCCGCATGTGGAGCATTCGTTTGTGTGGGATGCTCTACCAGGTTCATTCCTAGATAATGCACTCAAAGGGCACTAAGCATAGAGTGTGAAAACTGAGTTTCCTTGAGAGCTGCTTGGAAGCCTGATGGTGTGTGAAGTTAGTGAGCCAAATGGAGTTGTTCTCCCACAAGAACCACTCGGCTGATCCTTCTTCAATATGCCCTTCACCAACATGCAGTGTTTCCTTGATTGAATTAGCTCTCACACCAATATTTGCGTCTAGAGCCTTTGCATTGAGGGCTATCTGAAAACGGCTGTGGCGCTGAAGTTGCCTGTGAATGTGGAGTTTTTGGCATGTGAAACCCGCATGTGGAGCATTGGTTTGTGTGGGATGCTCTACCAGGTTCATTCCTAGATAATGCACTCAAAGGGCACTAAGCATAGAGTGTGAAAACTGAGTTTCCTTGAGAGCTGCTTGGAAGCCTGATGGTGTGTGAAGTTAGTGAGCCAAATGGAGTTGTTCTCCCACAAGAACCACTCGGCTGATCCTTCTTCAATATGCCCTTCACCAACATGCAGTGTTTCCTTGATTGAATTAGCTCTCACACCAATATTTGCGTCTAGAGCCTTTGCATTGAGGGCTATCTGAAAACGGCTGTGGCGCTGAAGTTGCCTGTGAATGTGGAGTTGGTGGCATGTGAAACCCGCATGTGGAGCATTCGTTTGTGTGGGATGCTCTACCAGGTTCATTCCTAGATAATGCACTCAAAGGGCACTAAGCATAGAGTGTGAAAACTGAGTTTCCTTGAGAGCTGCTTGGAAGCCTGATGGTGTGTGAAGTTAGTGAGCCAAATGGAGTTGTTCTCCCACAAGAACCACTCGGCTGATCCTTCTTCAATATGCCCTTCACCAACATGCAGTGTTTCCTTGATTGAATTAGCTCTCACACCAATATTTGCGTCTAAAGCCTTTGCATTGAGGGCTATCTGAAAACGGCTGTGGCGCTGAAGTTGCCTGTGAATGTGGAGTTGGTGGCATGTGAAACCCGCATGTGGAGCATTCGTTTGTGTGGGATGCTCTGCCAGGTTCAGTCCTAGATAATGCACTCAAAGGGCACTGAGCATAGAGTGTGAAAACTGAGTTTCCTTGAGAGCTGCTTGGAAGCCTGATGGTGTGTGAAGTTAGTGAGCCAAATGGAGTTGTTCTCCCACAAGAACCACTCGGCTGATCCTTCTTCAATATGCCCTTCACCAACATGCAGTGTTTCCTTGATTGAATTAGCTCTCACACCAATATTTGCGTCTAGAGCCTTTGCATTGAGGGCTATCTGAAAACGGCTGTGGCGCTGAAGTTGCCTGTGAATGTGGAGTTGGTGGCATGTGAAACCCGCATGTGGAGCATTCGTTTGTGTGGGATGCTCACCAAGCTTCATTTCAGTCCTAGGCACTCAAAGGGCACTAAGCATAGAGTGTGAAAACTGAGTTTCCTTGAGAGCTGCTTGGAAGCCTGATGGTGTGTGAAGTTAGTGAGCCAAATGGAGTTGTTCTCCCACAAGAACCACTCGGCTGATCCTTCTTCAATATGCCCTTCACCAACATGCAGTGTTTCCTTGATTGAATTAGCTCTCACACCAATATTTGCGTCTAGAGCCTTTGCATTGAGGGCTATCTGAAAACGGCTGTGGCGCTGAAGTTGTCTGTGAATGTGGAGTAGGTGGCATGTGAAACGCGCATGTGGAGCATTCGTTTGTGTGGGATGCTCACCAAGCTTCATTTCAGTCCTAAGCACTCAAAGGGCACTAAGCATAGAGTGTGAAAACTGAGTTTCCTTGAGAGCTGCTTGGAAGCCTGATGGTGTGTGAAGTTAGTGAGCCAAATGGAGTTGTTCTCCCACAAGAACCACTCGGCTGATCCTTCTTCAATATGCCCTTCACCAACATGCAGTGTTTCCTTGATTGAATTAGCTCTCACACCAATATTTGCGTCTAGAGCCTTTGCATTGAGGGCTATCTGAAAACGGCTGTGGCGCTGAAGTTGCCTGTGAATGTGGAGTTGGTGGCATGTGAAACCCGCATGTGGAGCATTCGTTTGTGTGGGATGCTCTGCCAGGTTCATTCCTAGATAATGCACTCAAAGGGCACTGAGCATAGAGTGTGAAAACTGAGTTTCCTTGAGAGCTGCTTGGAAGCCTGATGGTGTGTGAAGTTAGTGAGCCAAATGGAGTTGTTCTCCCACAAGAACCACTCGGCTGATCCTTCTTCAATATGCCCTTCACCAACATGCAGTGTTTCCTTGATTGAATTAGCTCTCACACCAATATTTGCGTCTAGAGCCTTTGCATTGAGGGCTATCTGAAAACGGCTGTGGCGCTGAAGTTGCCTGTGAATGTGGAGTTGGTGGCATGTGAAACCCGCATGTGGAGCATTCGTTTGTGTGGGATGCTCACCAAGCTTCATTTCAGTCCTAGGCACTCAAAGGGCACTAAGCATAGAGTGTGAAAACTGAGTTTCCTTGAGAGCTGCTTGGAAGCCTGATGGTGTGTGAAGTTAGTGAGCCAAATGGAGTTGTTCTCCCACAAGAACCACTCGGCTGATCCTTCTTCAATATGCCCTTCAGCAACATGCAGTGTTTCCTTGATTGAATTAGCTCTCACACCAATATTTGCGTCTAGAGCCTTTGCATTGAGGGCTATCTGAAAACGGCTGTGGCGCTGAAGTTGCCTGTGAATGTGGAGTTGGTGGCATGTGAAACCCGCATGTGGAGCATTCGTTTGTGTGGGATGCTAACCAAGCTTCATTTCAGTCCTAGGCACTCAAAGGGCACTAAGCATAGAGTGTGAAAACTGAGTTTCCTTGAGAGCTGCTTGGAAGCCTGATGGTGTGTGAAGTTAGTGAGCCAAATGGAGTTGTTCTCCCACAAGAACCACTCGGCTGATCCTTCCTCAATATGCCCTTCACCAACATGCAGTGTTTCCTTGATTGAATTAGCTCTCACACCAATATTTGCGTCTAGAGCCTTTGCATTGAGGGCTATCTGAAAACGGCTGTGGCGCTGAAGTTGCCTGTGAATGTGGAGTTGGTGGCATGTGAAACCCGCATGTGGAGCATTGGTTTGTGTGGGATGCTCTGCCAGGTTCATTCCTAGATAATGCACTCAAAGGGCACTAAGCATAGAGTGTGAAAACTGAGTTTCCTTGAGAGCTGCTTGGAAGCCTGATGGTGTGTGAAGTTAGTGAGCCAAATGGAGTTGTTCTCCCACAAGAACCACTCGGCTGATCCTTCTTCAATATGCCCTTCACCAACATGCAGTGTTTCCTTGATTGAATTAGCTCTCACACCAATATTTGCGTCTAGAGCCTTTGCATTGAGGGCTATCTGAAAACGGCTGTGGCGCTGAAGTTGCCTGTGAATGTGGAGTTGGTGGCATGTGAAACCCGCATGTGGAGCATTCGTTTGTGTGGGATGCTAACCAAGCTTCATTTCAGTCCTGGGCACTTAAAGGGCACTAAGCATAGAGTGTGAAAACTGAGTTTCCTTGAGAGCTGCTTGGAAGCCTGATGGTGTGTGAAGTTAGTGAGCCAAATGGAGTTGTTCTCCCACAAGAACCACTCGGCTGATCCTTCTTCAATATGCCCTTCACCAACATGCAGTGTTTCCTTGATTGAGTTAGCTCTCACACCAATATTTGCGTCTAGAGCCTTTGCATTGAGGGCTATCTGAAAACGGCTGTGGCGCAGAAGTTGCCTGTGAATGTGGAGTTGGTGGCATGTGAAACCCGCATGTGGAGCATTCGTTTGTGTGGGATGCTAACCAAGCTTCATTTCAGTCCTAGGCACTCAAGGGCACTAAGCATAGAGTGTGAAAACTGAGTTTCCTTGAGAGCTGCTTGGAAGCCTGATGGTGTGTGAAGTTAGTGAGCCAAATGGAGTTGTTCTCCCACAAGAACCACTCGGCTGATCCTTCTTCAATATGCCCTTCACCAACATGCAGTGTTTCCTTGATTGAATTAGCTCTCACACCAATATTTGTGTCTAGAGCCTTTGCATTGAGGGCTATCTGAAAACGGCTGTGGCGCTGAAGTTGCCTGTGAATGTGGAGTAGGTGGCATGTGAAACCCGCATGTGGAGCATTCGTTTGTGTGGGATGCTCTGCCAGGTTCATTTCAGTCCTAAGCACTCAAAGGGCACTAAGCATAGAGTGTGAAAACTGAGTTTCCTTGAGAGCTGCTTGGAAGCCTGATGGTGTGTGAAGTTAGTGAGCCAAATGGAGTTGTTCTCCCACAAGAACCACTCGGCTGATCCTTCTGCAATATGCCCTTCACCAACATGCAGTGTTTCCTTGATTGAATTAGCTCTCACACCAATATTTGCGTCTAGAGCCTTTGCATTGAGGGCTATCTGAAAACGGCTGTGGCGCTGAAGTTGCCTGTGAATGTGGAGTAGGTGGCATGTGAAACGCGCATGTGGAGCATTCGTTTTTGTGGGATGCTCTACCAGGTTCATTCCTAGATAATGCACTCAAAGGGCACTAAGCATAGAGTGTGAAAACTGAGTTTCCTTGAGAGCTGCTTGGAAGCCTGATGGTGTGTGAAGTTAGTGAGCCAAATGGAGTTGTTCTCCCACAAGAACCACTCGGCTGATCCTTCTTCAATATGCCCTTCACCAACATGCAGTGTTTCCTTGATTGAATTAGCTCTCACACCAATATTTGCGTCTAAAGCCTTTGCATTGAGGGCTATCTGAAAACGGCTGTGGCGCTGAAGTTGCCTGTGTATGTGGAGTTGGTGGCATGTGAAACCCGCATGTGGAGCATTCGTTTGTGTGGGATGCTCTGCCAGGTTCATTCCTAGATAATGCACTCAAAGGGCACTAAGCATAGAGTGTGAAAACTGAGTTTCCTTGAGAGCTGCTTGGAAGCCTGATGGTGTGTGAAGTTAGTGAGCCAAATGGAGTTGTTCTCCCACAAGAACCACTCGGCTGATCCTTCTTCAATATGCCCTTCACCAACATGCAGTGTTTCCTTGATTGAATTAGCTCTCACACCAATATTTGCGTCTAGAGCCTTTGCATTGAGGGCTATCTGAAAACGGCTGTGGCGCTGAAGTTGCCTGTGAATGTGGAGTTGGTGGCATGTGAAACCCGCATGTGGAGCATTCGTTTGTTTGGGATGCTCACCAAGCTTCATTTCAGTCCTAGGCACTCAAAGGGCACTAAGCATAGAGTGTGAAAACTGAGTTTCCTTGAGAGCTGCTTGGAAGCCTGATGGTGTGTGAAGTTAGTGAGCCAAATGGAGTTGTTCTCCCACAAGAACCACTCGGCTGATCCTTCTTCAATATGCCCTTCACCAACATGCAGTGTTTCCTTGATTGAATTAGCTCTCACACCAATATTTGCGTCTAAAGCCTTTGCATTGAGGGCTATCTGAAAACGGCTGTGGCGCTGAAGTTGCCTGTGAATGTGGAGTTGGTGGCATGTGAAACCCGCATGTGGAGCATTGGTTTGTGTGGGATGCTCACCAAGCTTCATTTCAGTCCTAGGCACTCAAAGGGCACTAAGCATAGAGTGTGAAAACTGAGTTTCCTTGAGAGCTGCTTGGAAGCCTGATGGTGTGTGAAGTTAGTGAGCCAAATGGAGTTGTTCTCCCACAAGAACCACTCGGCTGATCCTTCTTCAATATGCCCTTCACCAACATGCAGTGTTTCCTTGATTGAATTAGCTCTCACACCAATATTTGTGTCTAGAGCCTTTGCATTGCGGGCTATCTGAAAACGGCTGTGGCTCTGAAGTTGCCTGTGAATGTGGAGTTGGTGGCATGTGAAACCCGCATGTGGAGCATTCGTTTGTGTGGGATGCTCTACCAGGTTCATTCCTAGATAATGCACTCAAAGGGCACTAAGCATAGAGTGTGAAAACTGAATTTCCTTGAGAGCTGCTTGGAAGCCTGATGGTGTGTGAAGTTAGTGAGCCAAATGGAGTTGTTCTCCCACAAGAACCACTCGGCTGATCCTTCTTCAATATGCCCTTCACCAACATGCAGTGTTTCCTTGATTGAATTAGCTCTCACACCAATATTTGCGTCTAGAGCCTTTGCATTGAGGGCTATCTGAAAACGGCTGTGGCGCTGAAGTTGCCTGTGAATGTGGAAAAGGTGGCATGTAAAACCCGCATGTGGAGCATTGGTTTGTGTGGGATACTGTACCAGGTTCATTCCTAGATAATGCACTCAAAGGGCACTAAGCATAGAGTGTGAAAACTGAGTTTCCTTGAGAGCTGCTTGGAAGCCTGATGGTGTGTGAAGTTAGTGAGCCAAATGGAGTTGTTCTCCCACAAGAACCACTCGGCTGATCCTTCTTCAATATGCCCTTCACCAACATGCAGTGTTTCCTTGATTGAATTAGCTCTCACACCAATATTTGCGTTTAGAGCCTTTGCATTGAGGGCTATCTGAAAACGGCTGTGGCGCTAAAGTTGCCTGTGAATGTGGAGTAGGTGGCATGTGAAACCCGCATGTGGAGCATTCGTTTGTGTGGGATGCTAACCAAGCTTCATTTCAGTCCTAGGCACTCAAAGGGCACTAAGCATAGAGTGTGAAAACTGAGTTTCCTTGAGAGCTGCTTGGAAGCCTGATGGTGTGTGAAGTTAGTGAGCCAAATGGAGTTGTTCTCCCACAAGAACCACTCGGCTGATCCTTCTTCAATATGCCCTTCACCAACATGCAGTGTTTCCTTGATTGAATTAGCTCTCACACCAATATTTGTGTCTAGAGCCTTTGCATTGAGGGCTATCTGAAAATGGCTGTGGCGCTGAAGTTGCCTGTGAATGTGGAGTTGGTGGCATGTGAAACCCGCATGTGGAGCATTCGTTTGTGTGGGATGCTCACCAAGCTTCATTTCAGTCCTAAGCACTCAAAGGGCACTAAGCATAGATTGTGAAAACTGAGTTTCCTTGAGAGCTGCTTGGAAGCCTGATGGTGTGTGAAGTTAGTGAGCCAAATGGAGTTGTTCTCCCACAAGAACCACTCGGCTGATCCTTCTTCAATATGCCCTTCACCAACATGCAGTGTTTGCTTGATTGAATTAGCTCTCACACCAATATTTGCGTCTAGAGCCTTTGCATTGAGGGCTATCTGAAAACGGCTGTGGCGCTAAAGTTGCCTGTGAATGTGGAAAAGGTGGCATGTGAAACCCGCATGTGGAGCATTGGTTTGTGTGGGATGCTCTACCAGGTTCCTTCCTAGATAATGCACTCAAAGGGCACTAAGCATAGAGTGTGAAAACTGAGTTTCCTTGAGAGCTGCTTGGAAGCCTGATGGTGTGTGAAGTTAGTGAGCCAAATGGAGTTGTTCTCCCACAAGAACCACTCGCTGATCCTTCTTCAATATGCCCTTCACCAACATGCAGTGTTTCCTTGATTGAATTATCTCTCACACCAATATTTGCGTTTAGAGCCTTTGCATTGAGGGCTATCTGAAAACGGCTGTGGCGCTAAAGTTGCCTGTGAATGTGGAGTTGGTGGCATGTGAAACCCGCATGTGGAGCATTCGTTTGTGTGGGATGCTCTACCAGGTTCCTTCCTAGATAATGCACTAAAAGGGCACTAAGCATAGAGTGTGAAAACTGAGTTTCCTTGAGAGCTGCTTGGAAGCCTGATGGTGTGTGAAGTTAGTGAGCCAAATGGAGTTGTTCTCCCACAAGAACCACTCGGCTGATCCTTCTTCAATATGCCCTTCACCAACATGCAGTGTTTCCTTGATTGAATTAGCTCTCACACCAATATTTGTGTCTAGAGCCTTTGCATTGAGGGCTATCTGAAAACGGCTGTGGCGCTGAAGTTGCCTGTGAATGTGGAGTAGGTGGCATGTGAAACCCGCATGTGGAGCATTCGTTTGTGTGGGATGCTAACCAAGCTTCATTTCAGTCCTAAGCACTCAAAGGGCACTAAGCATAGAGTGTGAAAACTGAGTTTCCTTGAGAGCTGCTTGGAAGCCTGATGGTGTGTGAAGTTAGTGAGCCAAATGGAGTTGTTCTCCCACAAGAACCACTCGGCTGATCCTTCTTCAATATGCCCTTCACCAACATGCAGTGTTTCCTTGATTGAATTAGCTCTCACACCAATATTTGCGTCTAGAGCCTTTGCATTGAGGGCTATCTGAAAATGGCTGTGGCGCTGAAGTTGCCTGTGAATGTGGAGTTGGTGGCATGTGAAACCCGCATGTGGAGCATTCGTTTTGTGGGATGCTCTACCAGGTTCATTCCTAGATAATGCACTCAAAGGGCACTAAGGATAGAGTGTGAAAACTGAGTTTCCTTGAGAGCTGCTTGGAAGCCTGAGGGTGTGTGAAGTTAGTGAGCCAAATGGAGTTGTTCTCCCACAAGAACCACTCGGCTGATCCTTCTTCAATATGCCCTTCACCAACATGCAGTGTTTCCTTGATTGAATTAGCTCTCACACCAATATTTGCGTCTAAAGCCTTTGCATTGAGGGCTATCTGAAAACGGCTGTGGCGCTGAAGTTGCCTGTGAATGTGGAGTTGGTGGCATGTGAAACCCGCATGTGGAGCATTGGTTTGTGTGGGATGCTCTACCAGGTTCATTCCTAGATAATGCACTCAAAGGGCACTGAGCATAGAGTGTGAAAACTGAGTTTCCTTGAGAGCTGCTTGGAAGCCTGATGGTGTGTGAAGTTAGTGAGCCAAATGGAGTTGTTCTCCCACAAGAACCACTCGGCTGATCCTTCTTCAATATGCCCTTCACCAACATGCAGTGTTTCCTTGATTGAATTAGCTCTCACACCAATATTTGCGTCTAGAGCCTTTGCATTGAGGGCTATCTGAAAACGGCTGTGGCTCTGAAGTTGCCTGTGAATGTGGAGTTGGTGGCATGTGAAACCCGCACGTGGAGCATTCGTTTGTGTGGGATGCTCACCAAGCTTCATTTCAGTCCTAGGCACTCAAAGGGCACTAAGCATAGAGTGTGAAAACTGAGTTTCCTTGAGAGCTGCTTGGAAGCCTGATGGTGTGTGAAGTTAGTGAGCCAAATGGAGTTGTTCTCCCACAAGAACCACTCGGCTGATCCTTCTTCAATATGCCCTTCACCAACATGCAGTGTTTCCTTGATTGAATTAGCTCTCACACCAATATTTGTGTCTAGAGCCTTTGCATTGAGGGCTATCTGAAAACGGCTGTGGCGCTGAAGTTGTCTGTGAATGTGGAGTAGGTGGCATGTGAAACGCGCATGTGGAGCATTCGTTTGTGTGGGATGCTCACCAAGCTTCATTTCAGTCCTAAGCACTCAAAGAGCACTAAGCATAGAGTGTGAAAACTGAGTTTCCTTGAGAGCTGCTTGGAAGCCTGATGGTGTGTGAAGTTAGTGAGCCAAATGGAGTTGTTCTCCCACAAGAACCACTCGGCTGATCCTTCTTCAATATGCCCTTCACCAACATGCAGTGTTTCCTTGATTGAATTAGCTCTCACACCAATATTTGCGTCTAAAGCCTTTGCATTGAGGGCTATCTGAAAACGGCTGTGGCGCTGAAGTTGCCTGTGAATGTGGAGTTGGTGGCATGTGAAACCCGCATGTGGAGCATTCGTTTGTGTGGGATGCTCTGCCAGGTTCATTCCTAGATAATGCACTCAAAGGGCACTGAGCATAGAGTGTGAAAACTGAGTTTCCTTGAGAGCTGCTTGGAAGCCTGATGGTGTGTGAAGTTAGTGAGCCAAATGGAGTTGTTCTCCCACAAGAACCACTCGGCTGATCCTTCTGCAATATGCCCTTCACCAACATGCAGTGTTTCCTTGATTGAATTAGCTCTCACACCAATATTTGCGTCTAGAGCCTTTGCATTGAGGGCTATCTGAAAACGGCTGTGGCGCTGAAGTTGCCTGTGAATGTGGAGTTGGTGGCATGTGAAACCGCATGTGGAGCATTCGTTTGTGTGGGATGCTAACCAATCTTACTTTCAGTCCTGGGCACTCAAACTGCACTAAGCATAGAGTGTGAAAACTGAGTTTCCTTGAGAGCTGCTTGGAAGCCTGATGGTGTGTGAAGTTAGTGAGCCAAATGGAGTTGTTCTCCCACAAGAACCACTCGGCTGATCCTTCTTCAATATGCCCTTCACCAACATGCAGTGTTTCCTTGATTGAATAAGCTCTCACACCAATATTTGCGTCTAGAGCCTTTGCATTGAGGGCTATCTGAAAACGGCTGTGGCGCTGAAGTTGCCTGTGAATGTGGAGTTGGTGGCATGTGAAACCCGCATGTGGAGCATTCGTTTTTGTGGGATGCTCTACCAGGTTCATTCCTAGATAATGCACTCAAAGGGCACTAAGCATAGAGTGTGAAAACTGAGTTTCCTTGAGAGCTGCTTGGAAGCCTGATGGTGTGTGAAGTTAGTGAGCCAAATGGAGTTGTTCTCCCACAAGAACCACTCGGCTGATCCTTCTTCAATATGCCCTTCACCAACATGCAGTGTTTTCTTGATTGAATTAGCTCTCACACCAATATTTGCGTCTAAAGCCTTTGCATTGAGGGCTATCTGAAAACGGCTGTGGCGCTGAAGTTGCCTGTGAATGTGGAGTTGGTGGCATGTGAAACCGCATGTGGAGCATTCGTTTGTGTGGGATGCTCACCAAGCTTCATTTCAGTCCTAGGCACTCAAAGGGCACTAAGCATAGAGTGTGAAAACTGAGTTTCCTTGAGAGCTGCTTGGAAGCCTGATGGTGTGTGAAGTTAGTGAGCCAAATGGAGTTGTTCTCCCACAAGAACCACTCGGCTGATCCTTCTTCAATATGCCCTTCACCAACATGCAGTGTTTCCTTGATTGAATTAGCTCTCACACCAATATTTGTGTCTAGAGCCTTTGCATTGAGGGCTATCTGAAAACGGCTGTGGCGCTGAAGTTGTCTGTGAATGTGGAGTAGGTGGCATGTGAAACGCGCATGTGGAGCATTCGTTTGTGTGGGATGCTCACCAAGCTTCATTTCAGTCCTAAGCACTCAAAGAGCACTAAGCATAGAGTGTGAAAACTGAGTTTCCTTGAGAGCTGCTTGGAAGCCTGATGGTGTGTGAAGTTAGTGAGCCAAATGGAGTTGTTCTCCCACAAGAACCACTCGGCTGATCCTTCTTCAATATGCCCTTCACCAACATGCAGTGTTTCCTTGATTGAATTAGCTCTCACACCAATATTTGCGTCTAAAGCCTTTGCATTGAGGGCTATCTGAAAACGGCTGTGGCGCTGAAGTTGCCTGTGAATGTGGAGTTGGTGGCATGTGAAACCCGCATGTGGAGCATTCGTTTGTGTGGGATGCTCTACCAGGTTCATTCCTAGATAATGCACTCAAAGGGCACTGAGCATAGAGTGTGAAAACTGAGTTTCCTTGAGAGCTGCTTGGAAGCCTGATGGTGTGTGAAGTTAGTGAGCCAAATGGAGTTGTTCTCCCACAAGAACCACTCGGCTGATCCTTCTGCAATATGCCCTTCACCAACATGCAGTGTTTCCTTGATTGAATTAGCTCTCACACCAATATTTGCGTCTAGAGCCTTTGCATTGAGGGCTATCTGAAAACGGCTGTGGCGCTGAAGTTGCCTGTGAATGTGGAGTTGGTGGCATGTGAAACCCGCATGTGGAGCATTCGTTTGTGTGGGATGCTAACCAATCTTACTTTCAGTCCTGGGCACTCAAACTGCACTAAGCATAGAGTGTGAAAACTGAGTTTCCTTGAGAGCTGCTTGGAAGCCTGATGGTGTGTGAAGTTAGTGAGCCAAATGGAGTTGTTCTCCCACAAGAACCACTCGGCTGATCCTTCTTCAATATGCCCTTCACCAACATGCAGTGTTTCCTTGATTGAATAAGCTCTCACACCAATATTTGCGTCTAGAGCCTTTGCATTGAGGGCTATCTGAAAACGGCTGTGGCGCTGAAGTTGCCTGTGAATGTGGAGTTGGTGGCATGTGAAACCCGCATGTGGAGCATTCGTTTTTGTGGGATGCTCTACCAGGTTCATTCCTAGATAATGCACTCAAAGGGCACTGAGCATAGAGTGTGAAAACTGAGTTTCCTTGAGAGCTGCTTGGAAGCCTGATGGTGTGTGAAGTTAGTGAGCCAAATGGAGTTGTTCTCCCACAAGAACCACTCGGCTGATCCTTCTTCAATATGCCCTTCACCAACATGCAGTGTTTCCTTGATTGAATTAGCTCTCACACCAATATTTGCGTCTAGAGCCTTTGCATTGAGGGCTATCTGAAAACGGCTGTGGCGCTGAAGTTGCCTGTGAATGTGGAGTTGGTGGCATGTGAAACCCGCATGTGGAGCATTCGTTTGTGTGGGATGCTCACCAAGCTTCATTTCAGTCCTAGGCACTCAAAGGGCACTGAGCATAGAGTGTGAAAACTGAGTTTCCTTGAGAGCTGCTTGGAAGCCTGAGGGTGTGTGAAGTTAGTGAGCCAAATGGAGTTGTTCTCCCACAAGAACCACTCGGCTGATCCTTCTTCAATATGCCCTTCACCAACATGCAGTGTTTCCTTGATTGAATTAGCTCTCACACCAATATTTGTGTCTAGAGCCTTTGCATTGAGGGCTATCTGAAAACGGCTGTGGCGCTAAAGTTGCCTGTGAATGTGGAGTTGGTGGCATGTGAAACCCGCATGTGGAGCATTCGTTTGTGTGGGATGCTCACCAAGCTTCATTTCAGTCCTAAGCACTCAAAGGGCACTAAGCATAGAGTGTGAAAACTGAGTTTCCTTGAGAGCTGCTTGGAAGCCTGATGGTGTGTGAAGTTAGTGAGCCAAATGGAGTTGTTCTCCCACAAGAACCACTCGGCTGATCCTTCTTCAATATGCCCTTCACCAACATGCAGTGTTTCCTTGATTGAATTAGCTCTCACACCAATATTTGCGTCTAAAGCCTTTGCATTGAGGGCTATCTGAAAACGGCTGTGGCGCTGAAGTTGCCTGTGAATGTGGAGTTGGTGGCATGTGAAACCCGCATGTGGAGCATTCGTTTGTGTGGGATGCTCTGCCAGGTTCATTCCTAGATAATGCACTCAAAGGGCACTGAGCATAGAGTGTGAAAACTGAGTTTCCTTGAGAGCTGCTTGGAAGCCTGATGGTGTGTGAAGTTAGTGAGCCAAATGGAGTTGTTCTCCCACAAGAACCACTCGGCTGATCCTTCTTCAATATGCCCTTCACCAACATGCAGTGTTTCCTTGATTGAATTAGCTCTCACACCAATATTTGCGTCTAGAGCCTTTGCATTGAGGGCTATCTGAAAACGGCTGTGGCGCTGAAGTTGCCTGTGAATGTGGAGTTGGTGGCATGTGAAACCCGCATGTGGAGCATTCGTTTGTGTGGGATGCTCACCAAGCTTCATTTCAGTCCTAGGCAATCAAAGGGCACTAAGCATAGAGTGTGAAAACTGAGTTTCCTTGAGAGCTGCTTGGAAGCCTGATGGTGTGTGAAGTTAGTGAGCCAAATGGAGTTGTTCTCCCACAAGAACCACTCGGCTGATCCTTCTTCAATATGCCCTTCACCAACATGCAGTGTTTCCTTGATTGAATAAGCTCTCACACCAATATTTGCGTCTAGAGCCTTTGCATTGAGGGCTATCTGAAAACGGCTGTGGCGCTGAAGTTGCCTGTGAATGTGGAGTTGGTGGCATGTGAAACCCGCATGTGGAGCATTCGTTTGTGTGGGATGCTCACCAAGCTTCATTTCAGTCCTAGGCACTCAAAGGGCACTAAGCATAGAGTGTGAAAACTGAGTTTCCTTGAGAGCTGCTTGGAAGCCTGATGGTGTGTGAAGTTAGTGAGCCAAATGGAGTTGTTCTCCCACAAGAACCACTCGGCTGATCCTTCTTCAATATGCCCTTCACCAACATGCAGTGTTTCCTTGATTGAATTAGCTCTCACACCAATATTTGCGTCTAGAGCCTTTGCATTGAGGGCTATCTGAAAACGGTTGTGGCGCAGAAGTTGCCTGTGAATGTGGATTTGGTGGCATGTGAAACCCGCATGTGGAGCATTCGTTTGTGTGGGAGGCTCTACCAGGTTCATTCCTAGATAATGCACTCAAAGGGCACTAAGCATAGAGTGTGAAAACTGAGTTTCCTTGAGAGCTGCTTTTAAGCCTGATGGTGTGTAAAGTTAGTGAGCCAAATGGAGTTGTTCTCCCACAAGAACCACTCGGCTGATCCTTCGTCAATATGCCCTTCACCAACATGCAGTGTTTCCTTAATTGAATTAGCTCTCACACCAATATTTGCGTCTAGAGCCTTTGCATTGAGGGCTATCTGAAAACGGCTGTGACGCTGAAGTTGCCTGTGAATGTGGAGTTGGTGACATGGGAAAGCCACATGTGGAGCATTCGTTTGTGTGGGATGCTCTACCAGGTTCATTCCTAGATAATGCACTCAAAGGGCACTAAGCATAGAGTGTGAAAATGAGTTTCCTTGAGAGCTGCTTGGAAGCCTGATGGTGTGTGAAGTTAGTGAGCCAAATGGAGTTGTTCTCCCACAAGAACCACTCGGCTGATCCTTCTTCAATATGCCCTTCACCAACATGCAGTGTTTCCTTGATTGAATTAGCTCTCACACCAATATTTGTGTCTAGAGCCTTTGCATTGAGGGCTATCTGAAAACGGCTGTGGCGCTGAAGTTGTCTGTGAATGTGGAGTAGGTGGCATGTGAAACGCGCATGTGGAGCATTCGTTTGTGTGGGATGCTCACCAAGCTTCATTTCAGTCCTAAGCACTCAAAGAGCACTAAGCATAGAGTGTGAAAACTGAGTTTCCTTGAGAGCTGCTTGGAAGCCTGATGGTGTGTGAAGTTAGTGAGCCAAATGGAGTTGTTCTCCCACAAGAACCACTCGGCTGATCCTTCTTCAATATGCCCTTCACCAACATGCAGTGTTTCCTTGATTGAATTAGCTCTCACACCAATATTTGCGTCTAGAGCCTTTGCATTGAGGGCTATCTGAAAACGGCTGTGGCGCTGAAGTTGCCTGTGAATGTGGAGTTGGTGGCATGTGAAACCCGCATGTGGAGCATTCGTTTGTGTGGGATGCTCTACCAGGTTCATTCCTAGATAATGCACTCAAAGGGCACTGAGCATAGAGTGTGAAAACTGAGTTTCCTTGAGAGCTGCTTGGAAGCCTGATGGTGTGTGAAGTTAGTGAGCCAAATGGAGTTGTTCTCCCACAAGAACCACTCGGCTGATCCTTCTGCAATATGCCCTTCACCAACATGCAGTGTTTCCTTGATTGAATTAGCTCTCACACCAATATTTGCGTCTAGAGCCTTTGCATTGAGGGCTATCTGAAAACGGCTGTGGCGCTGAAGTTGCCTGTGAATGTGGAGTTGGTGGCATGTGAAACCCGCATGTGGAGCATTCGTTTGTGTGGGATGCTAACCAATCTTACTTTCAGTCCTGGGCACTCAAACTGCACTAAGCATAGAGTGTGAAAACTGAGTTTCCTTGAGAGCTGCTTGGAAGCCTGATGGTGTGTGAAGTTAGTGAGCCAAATGGAGTTGTTCTCCCACAAGAACCACTCGGCTGATCCTTCTTCAATATGCCCTTCACCAACATGCAGTGTTTCCTTGATTGAATAAGCTCTCACACCAATATTTGCGTCTAGAGCCTTTGCATTGAGGGCTATCTGAAAACGGCTGTGGCGCTGAAGTTGCCTGTGAATGTGGAGTTGGTGGCATGTGAAACCCGCATGTGGAGCATTCGTTTTTGTGGGATGCTCTACCAGGTTCATTCCTAGATAATGCACTCAAAGGGCACTGAGCATAGAGTGTGAAAACTGAGTTTCCTTGAGAGCTGCTTGGAAGCCTGATGGTGTGTGAAGTTAGTGAGCCAAATGGAGTTGTTCTCCCACAAGAACCACTCGGCTGATCCTTCTTCAATATGCCCTTCACCAACATGCAGTGTTTCCTTGATTGAATTAGCTCTCACACCAATATTTGCGTCTAGAGCCTTTGCATTGAGGGCTATCTGAAAACGGCTGTGGCGCTGAAGTTGCCTGTGAATGTGGAGTTGGTGGCATGTGAAACCCGCATGTGGAGCATTCGTTTGTGTGGGATGCTCACCAAGCTTCATTTCAGTCCTAGGCACTCAAAGGGCACTGAGCATAGAGTGTGAAAACTGAGTTTCCTTGAGAGCTGCTTGGAAGCCTGAGGGTGTGTGAAGTTAGTGAGCCAAATGGAGTTGTTCTCCCACAAGAACCACTCGGCTGATCCTTCTTCAATATGCCCTTCACCAACATGCAGTGTTTCCTTGATTGAATTAGCTCTCACACCAATATTTGTGTCTAGAGCCTTTGCATTGAGGGCTATCTGAAAACGGCTGTGGCGCTAAAGTTGCCTGTGAATGTGGAGTTGGTGGCATGTGAAACCCGCATGTGGAGCATTCGTTTGTGTGGGATGCTCACCAAGCTTCATTTCAGTCCTAAGCACTCAAAGGGCACTAAGCATAGAGTGTGAAAACTGAGTTTCCTTGAGAGCTGCTTGGAAGCCTGATGGTGTGTGAAGTTAGTGAGCCAAATGGAGTTGTTCTCCCACAAGAACCACTCGGCTGATCCTTCTTCAATATGCCCTTCACCAACATGCAGTGTTTCCTTGATTGAATTAGCTCTCACACCAATATTTGCGTCTAGAGCCTTTGCATTGAGGGCTATCTGAAAACGGCTGTGGCGCTGAAGTTGCCTGTGAATGTGGAGTTGGTGGCATGTGAAACCCGCATGTGGAGCATTCGTTTGTGTGGGATGCTCTGCCAGGTTCATTCCTAGATAATGCACTCAAAGGGCACTGAGCATAGAGTGTGAAAACTGAGTTTCCTTGAGAGCTGCTTGGAAGCCTGATGGTGTGTGAAGTTAGTGAGCCAAATGGAGTTGTTCTCCCACAAGAACCACTCGGCTGATCCTTCTTCAATATGCCCTTCACCAACATGCAGTGTTTCCTTGATTGAATTAGCTCTCACACCAATATTTGCGTCTAGAGCCTTTGCATTGAGGGCTATCTGAAAACGGCTGTGGCGCTGAAGTTGCCTGTGAATGTGGAGTTGGTGGCATGTGAAACCCGCATGTGGAGCATTCGTTTGTGTGGGATGCTCTGCCAGGTTCATTTCAGTCCTAGGCAATCAAAGGGCACTAAGCATAGAGTGTGAAAACTGAGTTTCCTTGAGAGCTGCTTGGAAGCCTGATGGTGTGTGAAGTTAGTGAGCCAAATGGAGTTGTTCTCCCACAAGAACCACTCGGCTGATCCTTCTTCAATATGCCCTTCACCAACATGCAGTGTTTCCTTGATTGAATAAGCTCTCACACCAATATTTGCGTCTAGAGCCTTTGCATTGAGGGCTATCTGAAAACGGCTGTGGCGCTGAAGTTGCCTGTGAATGTGGAGTTGGTGGCATGTGAAACCCGCATGTGGAGCATTCGTTTGTGTGGGATGCTCACCAAGCTTCATTTCAGTCCTAGGCACTCAAAGGGCACTAAGCATAGAGTGTGAAAACTGAGTTTCCTTGAGAGCTGCTTGGAAGCCTGATGGTGTGTGAAGTTAGTGAGCCAAATGGAGTTGTTCTCCCACAAGAACCACTCGGCTGATCCTTCTTCAATATGCCCTTCACCAACATGCAGTGTTTCCTTGATTGAATAAGCTCTCACACCAATATTTGCGTCTAGAGCCTTTGCATTGAGGGCTATCTGAAAACGGCTGTGGCGCTGAAGTTGCCTGTGAATGTGGAGTTGGTGGCATGTGAAACCCGCATGTGGAGCATTCGTTTGTGTGGGATGCTCACCAAGCTTCATTTCAGTCCTAGGCACTCAAAGGGCACTAAGCATAGAGTGTGAAAACTGAGTTTCCTTGAGAGCTGCTTGGAAGCCTGATGGTGTGTGAAGTTAGTGAGCCAAATGGAGTTGTTCTCCCACAAGAACCACTCGGCTGATCCTTCTTCAATATGCCCTTCACCAACATGCAGTGTTTCCTTGATTGAATTAGCTCTCACACCAATATTTGCGTCTAGAGCCTTTGCATTGAGGGCTATCTGAAAACGGTTGTGGCGCAGAAGTTGCCTGTGAATGTGGATTTGGTGGCATGTGAAACCCGCATGTGGAGCATTCGTTTGTGTGGGAGGCTCTACCAGGTTCATTCCTAGATAATGCACTCAAAGGGCACTAAGCATAGAGTGTGAAAACTGAGTTTCCTTGAGAGCTGCTTTTAAGCCTGATGGTGTGTAAAGTTAGTGAGCCAAATGGAGTTGTTCTCCCACAAGAACCACTCGGCTGATCCTTCGTCAATATGCCCTTCACCAACATGCAGTGTTTCCTTAATTGAATTAGCTCTCACACCAATATTTGCGTCTAGAGCCTTTGCATTGAGGGCTATCTGAAAACGGCTGTGACGCTGAAGTTGCCTGTGAATGTGGAGTTGGTGGCATGGGAAAGCCACATGTGGAGCATTCGTTTGTGTGGGATGCTCTACCAGGTTCATTCCTAGATAATGCACTCAAAGGGCACTAAGCATAGAGTGTGAAAATGAGTTTCCTTGAGAGCTGCTTGGAAGCCTGATGGTGTGTGAAGTTAGTGAGCCAAATGGAGTTGTTCTCCCACAAGAACCACTCGGCTGATCCTTCTTCAATATGCCCTTCACCAACATGCAGTGTTTCCTTGATTGAATTAGCTCTCACACCAATATTTGTGTCTAGAGCCTTTGCATTGAGGGCTATCTGAAAACGGCTGTGGCGCTGAAGTTGTCTGTGAATGTGGAGTAGGTGGCATGTGAAACGCGCATGTGGAGCATTCGTTTGTGTGGGATGCTCACCAAGCTTCATTTCAGTCCTAAGCACTCAAAGAGCACTAAGCATAGAGTGTGAAAACTGAGTTTCCTTGAGAGCTGCTTGGAAGCCTGATGGTGTGTGAAGTTAGTGAGCCAAATGGAGTTGTTCTCCCACAAGAACCACTCGGCTGATCCTTCTTCAATATGCCCTTCACCAACATGCAGTGTTTCCTTGATTGAATTAGCTCTCACACCAATATTTGCGTCTAGAGCCTTTGCATTGAGGGCTATCTGAAAACGGCTGTGGCGCTGAAGTTGCCTGTGAATGTGGAGTTGGTGGCATGTGAAACCCGCATGTGGAGCATTCGTTTGTGTGGGATGCTCTACCAGGTTCATTCCTAGATAATGCACTCAAAGGGCACTGAGCATAGAGTGTGAAAACTGAGTTTCCTTGAGAGCTGCTTGGAAGCCTGATGGTGTGTGAAGTTAGTGAGCCAAATGGAGTTGTTCTCCCACAAGAACCACTCGGCTGATCCTTCTGCAATATGCCCTTCACCAACATGCAGTGTTTCCTTGATTGAATTAGCTCTCACACCAATATTTGCGTCTAGAGCCTTTGCATTGAGGGCTATCTGAAAACGGCTGTGGCGCTGAAGTTGCCTGTGAATGTGGAGTTGGTGGCATGTGAAACCCGCATGTGGAGCATTCGTTTGTGTGGGATGCTAACCAATCTTACTTTCAGTCCTGGGCACTCAAACTGCACTAAGCATAGAGTGTGAAAACTGAGTTTCCTTGAGAGCTGCTTGGAAGCCTGATGGTGTGTGAAGTTAGTGAGCCAAATGGAGTTGTTCTCCCACAAGAACCACTCGGCTGATCCTTCTTCAATATGCCCTTCACCAACATGCAGTGTTTCCTTGATTGAATAAGCTCTCACACCAATATTTGCGTCTAGAGCCTTTGCATTGAGGGCTATCTGAAAACGGCTGTGGCGCTGAAGTTGCCTGTGAATGTGGAGTTGGTGGCATGTGAAACCCGCATGTGGAGCATTCGTTTTTGTGGGATGCTCTACCAGGTTCATTCCTAGATAATGCACTCAAAGGGCACTGAGCATAGAGTGTGAAAACTGAGTTTCCTTGAGAGCTGCTTGGAAGCCTGATGGTGTGTGAAGTTAGTGAGCCAAATGGAGTTGTTCTCCCACAAGAACCACTCGGCTGATCCTTCTTCAATATGCCCTTCACCAACATGCAGTGTTTCCTTGATTGAATTAGCTCTCACACCAATATTTGCGTCTAGAGCCTTTGCATTGAGGGCTATCTGAAAACGGCTGTGGCGCTGAAGTTGCCTGTGAATGTGGAGTTGGTGGCATGTGAAACCCGCATGTGGAGCATTCGTTTGTGTGGGATGCTCACCAAGCTTCATTTCAGTCCTAGGCACTCAAAGGGCACTGAGCATAGAGTGTGAAAACTGAGTTTCCTTGAGAGCTGCTTGGAAGCCTGAGGGTGTGTGAAGTTAGTGAGCCAAATGGAGTTGTTCTCCCACAAGAACCACTCGGCTGATCCTTCTTCAATATGCCCTTCACCAACATGCAGTGTTTCCTTGATTGAATTAGCTCTCACACCAATATTTGTGTCTAGAGCCTTTGCATTGAGGGCTATCTGAAAACGGCTGTGGCGCTAAAGTTGCCTGTGAATGTGGAGTTGGTGGCATGTGAAACCCGCATGTGGAGCATTCGTTTGTGTGGGATGCTCACCAAGCTTCATTTCAGTCCTAAGCACTCAAAGGGCACTAAGCATAGAGTGTGAAAACTGAGTTTCCTTGAGAGCTGCTTGGAAGCCTGATGGTGTGTGAAGTTAGTGAGCCAAATGGAGTTGTTCTCCCACAAGAACCACTCGGCTGATCCTTCTTCAATATGCCCTTCACCAACATGCAGTGTTTCCTTGATTGAATTAGCTCTCACACCAATATTTGCGTCTAGAGCCTTTGCATTGAGGGCTATCTGAAAACGGCTGTGGCGCTGAAGTTGCCTGTGAATGTGGAGTTGGTGGCATGTGAAACCCGCATGTGGAGCATTCGTTTGTGTGGGATGCTCTGCCAGGTTCATTCCTAGATAATGCACTCAAAGGGCACTGAGCATAGAGTGTGAAAACTGAGTTTCCTTGAGAGCTGCTTGGAAGCCTGATGGTGTGTGAAGTTAGTGAGCCAAATGGAGTTGTTCTCCCACAAGAACCACTCGGCTGATCCTTCTTCAATATGCCCTTCACCAACATGCAGTGTTTCCTTGATTGAATTAGCTCTCACACCAATATTTGCGTCTAGAGCCTTTGCATTGAGGGCTATCTGAAAACGGCTGTGGCGCTGAAGTTGCCTGTGAATGTGGAGTTGGTGGCATGTGAAACCCGCATGTGGAGCATTCGTTTGTGTGGGATGCTCACCAAGCTTCATTTCAGTCCTAGGCAATCAAAGGGCACTAAGCATAGAGTGTGAAAACTGAGTTTCCTTGAGAGCTGCTTGGAAGCCTGATGGTGTGTGAAGTTAGTGAGCCAAATGGAGTTGTTCTCCCACAAGAACCACTCGGCTGATCCTTCTTCAATATGCCCTTCACCAACATGCAGTGTTTCCTTGATTGAATAAGCTCTCACACCAATATTTGCGTCTAGAGCCTTTGCATTGAGGGCTATCTGAAAACGGCTGTGGCGCTGAAGTTGCCTGTGAATGTGGAGTTGGTGGCATGTGAAACCCGCATGTGGAGCATTCGTTTGTGTGGGATGCTCACCAAGCTTCATTTCAGTCCTAGGCACTCAAAGGGCACTAAGCATAGAGTGTGAAAACTGAGTTTCCTTGAGAGCTGCTTGGAAGCCTGATGGTGTGTGAAGTTAGTGAGCCAAATGGAGTTGTTCTCCCACAAGAACCACTCGGCTGATCCTTCTTCAATATGCCCTTCACCAACATGCAGTGTTTCCTTGATTGAATTAGCTCTCACACCAATATTTGCGTCTAGAGCCTTTGCATTGAGGGCTATCTGAAAACGGTTGTGGCGCAGAAGTTGCCTGTGAATGTGGATTTGGTGGCATGTGAAACCCGCATGTGGAGCATTCGTTTGTGTGGGAGGCTCTACCAGGTTCATTCCTAGATAATGCACTCAAAGGGCACTAAGCATAGAGTGTGAAAACTGAGTTTCCTTGAGAGCTGCTTTTAAGCCTGATGGTGTGTAAAGTTAGTGAGCCAAATGGAGTTGTTCTCCCACAAGAACCACTCGGCTGATCCTTCGTCAATATGCCCTTCACCAACATGCAGTGTTTCCTTAATTGAATTAGCTCTCACACCAATATTTGCGTCTAGAGCCTTTGCATTGAGGGCTATCTGAAAACGGCTGTGACGCTGAAGTTGCCTGTGAATGTGGAGTTGGTGGCATGGGAAAGCCACATGTGGAGCATTCGTTTGTGTGGGATGCTCTACCAGGTTCATTCCTAGATAATGCACTCAAAGGGCACTAAGCATAGAGTGTGAAAATGAGTTTCCTTGAGAGCTGCTTGGAAGCCTGATGGTGTGTGAAGTTAGTGAGCCAAATGGAGTTGTTCTCCCACAAGAACCACTCGGCTGATCCTTCTTCAATATGCCCTTCACCAACATGCAGTGTTTCCTTGATTGAATTAGCTCTCACACCAATATTTGCGTCTAGAGCCTTTGCATTGAGGGCTATCTGAAAACGGCTGTGGCGCTGAAGTTGCCTGTGAATGTGGAGTTGGTGGCATGTGAAACCCGCATGTGGAGCATTCGTTTGTGTGGGATGCTCACCAAGCTTCATTTCAGTCCTAAGCACTCAAAGGGCACTAAGCATAGAGTGTGAAAACTGAGTTTCCTTGAGAGCTGCTTGGAAGCCTGATGGTGTGTGAAGTTAGTGAGCCAAATGGAGTTGTTCTCCCACAAGAACCACTCGGCTGATCCTTCTTCAATATGCCCTTCACCAACATGCAGTGTTTCCTTGATTGAATTAGCTCTCACACCAATATTTGCGTCTAGAGCCTTTGCATTGAGGGCTATCTGAAAACGGCTGTGGCGCTGAAGTTGCCTGTGAATGTGGAGTTGGTGGCATGTGAAACCCGCATGTGGAGCATTCGTTTGTGTGGGATGCTCACCAAGCTTCATTTCAGTCCTAGGCACTCAAAGGGCACTAAGCATAGAGTGTGAAAACTGAGTTTCCTTGAGAGCTGCTTGGAAGCCTGATGGTGTGTGAAGTTAGTGAGCCAAATGGAGTTGTTCTCCCACAAGAACCACTCGGCTGATCCTTCTTCAATATGCCCTTCACCAACATGCAGTGTTTCCTTGATGGAATTAGCTCTCACACCAATATTTGCGTTTAGAGCCTTTGCATTGAGGGCTATCTGAAAACGGCTGTGGCGCAGAAGTTGCCTGTGAATGTGGAGTTGGTGGCATGTGAAACCCGCATGTGGAGCATTCGTTTGTGTGGGATGCTCTACCAGGTTCATTCCTAGATAATGCACTCAAAGGGCACTAAGCATAGAGTGTGAAAACTGAGTTTCCTTGAGAGCTGCTTGGAAGCCTGATGGTGTGTGAAGTTAGTGAGCCAAATGGAGTTGTTCTCCCACAAGAACCACTCGGCTGATCCTTCGTCAATTTGCCCTTCACCAACATGTAGTGTTTCCTTGATTGAATAAGCTCTCACACCAATATTTGCGTCTAGAGCCTTTGCATTGAGGGCTATCTGAAAACGGCTGTGGCGCTGAAGTTGCCTGTGAATGTGGAGTTGGTGGCATGTGAAACCCGCATGTGGAGCATTCGTTTGTGTGGGATGCTCACCAAGCTTCATTTCAGTCCTAGGCACTCAAAGGGCACTAAGCATAGAGTGTGAAAACTGAGTTTCCTTGAGAGCTGCTTGGAAGCCTGATGGTGTGTGAAGTTAGTGAGCCAAATGGAGTTGTTCTCCCACAAGAACCACTCGGCTGATCCTTCTTCAATATGCCCTTCACCAACATGCAGTGTTTCCTTGATGGAATTAGCTCTCACACCAATATTTGCGTTTAGAGCCTTTGCATTGAGGGCTATCTGAAAACGGCTGTGGCGCAGAAGTTGCCTGTGAATGTGGAGTTGGTGGCATGTGAAACCCGCATGTGGAGCATTCGTTTGTGTGGGATGCTCTACCAGGTTCATTCCTAGATAATGCACTCAAAGGGCACTAAGCATAGAGTGTGAAAACTGAGTTTCCTTGAGAGCTGCTTGGAAGCCTGATGGTGTGTGAAGTTAGTGAGCCAAATGGAGTTGTTCTCCCACAAGAACCACTCGGCTGATCCTTCGTCAATTTGCCCTTCACCAACATGTAGTGTTTCCTTGATTGAATAAGCTCTCACACCAATATTTGCGTCTAGAGCCTTTGCATTGAGGGCTATCTGAAAACGGCTGTGGCGCTGAAGTTGCCTGTGAATGTGGAGTTGGTGGCATGTGAAACCCGCATGTGGAGCATTCGTTTGTGTGGGATGCTCACCAAGCTTCATTTCAGTCCTAGGCACTCAAAGGGCACTAAGCATAGAGTGTGAAAACTGAGTTTCCTTGAGAGCTGCTTGGAAGCCTGATGGTGTGTAAAGTTAGTGAGCCAAATGGTGTTGTTCTCCCACAAGAACCACTCGGCTGATCCTTCGTCAATATGCCCTTCACCAACATGCAGTGTTTCCTTGATTGAATTAGCTCTCACACCAATATTTGCGTCTAGAGCCTTTGCATTGAGGGCTATCTGAAAACGGCTGTGACGCTGAAGTTGCCTGTGAATGTGGAGTTGGTGGCATGGGAAAGCCACATGTGGAGCATTCGTTTGTGTGGGATGCTCTACCAGGTTCATTCCTAGATAATGCACTCAAAGGGCACTAAGCATAGAGTGTGAAAATGAGTTTCCTTGAGAGCTGCTTGGAAGCCTGATGGTGTGTGAAGTTAGTGAGCCAAATGGAGTTGTTCTCCCACAAGAACCACTCGGCTGATCCTTCTTCAATATGCCCTTCACCAACATGCAGTGTTTCCTTGATTGAATTAGCTCTCACACCAATATTTGCGTCTAGAGCCTTTGCATTGAGGGCTATCTGGAAACGGCTGTGGCGCTGAAGTTGCCTGTGAATGTGGAGTTGGTGGCATGTGAAACCCGCATGTGGAGCATTCGTTTGTGTGGGATGCTCACCAAGCTTCATTTCAGTCCTAGGCACTCAAAGGGCACTAAGCATAGAGTGTGAAAACTGAGTTTCCTTGAGAGCTGCTTGGAAGCCTGATGGTGTGTGAAGTTAGTGAGCCAAATGGAGTTGTTCTCCCACAAGAACCACTCGGCTGATCCTTCTTCAATATGCCCTTCAGCAACATGCAGTGTTTCCTTGATTGAATTAGCTCTCACACCAATATTTGCGTCTAGAGCCTTTGCATTGAGGGCTATCTGAAAACGGCTGTGGCGCTGAAGTTGCCTGTGAATGTGGAGTTGGTGGCATGTGAAACCCGCATGTGGAGCATTCGTTTTTGTGGGATGCTCTACCAGGTTCATTCCTAGATAATGCACTCAAAGGGCACTAAGCACAGAGTGTGAAAACTGAGTTTCCTTGAGAGCTGCTTGGAAGCATGATGGTGTGTGAAGTTAGTGAGCTAAATGGAGTTGTTCTCCCACAAGAACCACTCGGCTGATCCTTCGTCAATATGCCCTTCACCAACATGCAGTGTTTCCTTGATTGAATTATCTCTCACACCATTATTTGCGTCTAGAGCCTTTGCTTTGAGGGCTATGTGAAAACGGCTGTGGCGCTGAAGTTGCCTGTGAATGTGGAGTTGGTGGCATGTGAAACCGCATGTGGAGCTTTTGTTTGTGTGGGATGCTCTGCCAGGTTCATTCCTAGATAATGCACTCAAAGGGCACTAAGCACAGAGTGTGAAAACTGAGTTTCCTTGAGAGCTGCTTGGAAGCCTGATGGTGTGTAAAGTTAGTGAGCCAAATGGAGTTGTTCTGCCACAAGAACCACTCGGCTGATCCTTCGTCAATATGCCCTTCACCAACATGCAGTGTTTCCTTGATTGAATTAGCTCTCACACCAATATTTGCGTCTAGAGCCTTTGCATTGAGGGCTATCTGAAAACGGCTGTGACGCTGAAGTTGCCTGTGAATGTGGAGTTGGTGGCATGGGAAAGCCACATGTGGAGCATTCGTTTGTGTGGGATGCTCTACCAGGTTCATTCCTAGATAATGCACTCAAAGGGCACTAAGCATAGAGTGTGAAAATGAGTTTCCTTGAGAGCTGCTTGGAAGCCTGATGGTGTGTGAAGTTAGTGAGCCAAATGGAGTTGTTCTCCCACAAGAACCACTCGGCTGATCCTTCTTCAATATGCCCTTCACCAACATGCAGTGTTTCCTTGATTGAATTAGCTCTCACACCAATATTTGCGTCTAGAGCCTTTGCATTGAGGGCTATCTGAAAACGGCTGTGGCGCTGAAGTTGCCTGTGAATGTGGAGTTGGTGGCATGTGAAACCCGCATGTGGAGCATTGGTTTGTGTGGGATGCTCTACCAGGTTCATTCCTAGATAATGCACTCAAAGGGCACTAAGCATAGAGTGTGAAAACTGAGTTTCCTTGAGAGCTGCTTGGAAGCCTGATGGTGTGTGAAGCTAGTGAGCCAAATGGAGTTGTTCTCCCACAAGAACCACTCGGCTGATCCTTCTTCAATATGCCCTTCACCAACATGCAGTGTTTCCTTGATTGAATTAGCTCTCACACCAATATTTGCGTTTAGAGCCTTTGCATTGAGGGCTATCTGAAAACGGCTGTGGCGCTGAAGTTGCCTGTGAATGTGGAGTTGGTGGCATGTGAAACCCGCATGTGGAGCATTCGTTTTTGTGGGATGCTCTACCAGGTTCATTTCTAGATAATGCACTCAAAGGGCACGAAGCATAGAGTGTGAAAACTGAGTTTCCTTGAGAGCTGCTTGGAAGCCTGATGGTGTGTGAAGTTAGTGAGCCAAATGGAGTTGTTCTCCCACAAGAACCACTCGGCTGATCCTTCTTCAATATGCCCTTCACCAACATGCAGTGTTTCCTTGATTGAATTAGCTCTCACACCAATATTTGTGTCTAGAGCCTTTGCATTGAGGGCTATCTGAAAACGGCTGTGGCGCTGAAGTTGCCTGTGAATGTGGAGTTGGTGGCATGTGAAACCCGCATGTGGAGCATTCGTTTGTGTGGGATGCTCACCAAGCTTCATTTCAGTCCTAGGCACTCAAAGGGCACTAAGCATAGAGTGTGAAAACTGAGTTTCCTTGAGAGCTGCTTGGAAGCCTGATGGTGTGTGAAGTTAGTGAGCCAAATGGAGTTGTTCTCCCACAAGAACCACTCGGCTGATCCTTCTTCAATATGCCATTCACCAACATGCAGTGTTTCCTTGATTGAATTAGCTCTCACACCAATATTTGCGTCTAGAGCCTTTGCATTGAGGGCTATCTGAAAACGGCTGTGGCGCTGAAGTTGCCTGTGAATGTGGAGTTGGTGGCATGTGAAACCCGCATGTGGAGCATTGGTTTGTGTGGGATGCTCTACCAGGTTCATTCCTAGATAATGCACTCAAAGGGCACTAAGCATAGAGTGTGAAAACTGAGTTTCCTTGAGAGCTGCTTGGAAGCCTGATGGTGTGTGAAGTTAGTGAGCCAAATGGAGTTGTTCTCCCACAAGAACCACTCGGCTGATCCTTCTTCAATATGCCCTTCACCAACATGCAGTGTTTCCTTGATTGAATTAGCTCTCACACCAATATTTGCGTCTAGAGCCTTTGCATTGAGGGCTATCTGAAAACGGCTGTGGCGCTGAAGTTGCCTGTGAATGTGGAGTTGGTGGAATGTGAAACCCGCATGTGGAGCATTCGTTTGTGTGGGATGCTCTGCCAGGTTCATTTCAGTCCTAGGCACTCAAAGGGCACTAAGCATAGAGTGTGAAAACTGAGTTTCCTTGAGAGCTGCTTGGAAGCCTGATGGTGTGTGAAGTTAGTGAGCCAAATGGAGTTGTTCTCCCACAAGAACCACTCGGCTGATCCTTCTTCAATATGCCCTTCACCAACATGCAGTGTTTCCTTGATTGAATTAGCTCTCACACCAATATTTGTGTCTAGAGCCTTTGCATTGAGGGCTATCTGAAAATGGCTGTGGCGCTGAAGTTGCCTGTGAATGTGGAGTTGGTGGCATGTGAAACCCGCATGTGGAGCATTCGTTTGTGTGGGATGCTCTGCCAGGTTCATTCCTAGATAATGCACTCAAAGGGCACTGAGCATAGAGTGTGAAAACTGAGTTTCCTTGAGAGCTGCTTGGAAGCCTGATGGTGTGTGAAGTTAGTGAGCCAAATGGAGTTGTTCTCCCACAAGAACCACTCGGCTGATCCTTCTTCAATATGCCCTTCACCAACATGCAGTGTTTCCTTGATTGAATTAGCTCTCACACCAATATTTGCGTCTAGAGCCTTTGCATTGAGGGCTATCTGAAAACGGCTGTGACGCTGAAGTTGCCTGTGAATGTGGAGTTGGTGGCATGGGAAACCCACATGTGGAGCATTCGTTTGTGTGGGATGCTCTACCAGGTTCATTCCTAGATAATGCACTCAAAGGGCACTAAGCATAGAGTGTGAAAATGAGTTTCCTTTAGAGCTGCTTGGAAGCCTGATGGTGTGTGAAGTTAGTGAGCCAAATGGAGTTGTTCTCCCACAAGAACCACTCGGCTGATCCTTCTTCAATATGCCCTTCACCAACATGCAGTGTTTCCTTGATTGAATTAGCTCTCACACCAATATTTGCGTCTAGAGGCTTTGCATTGAGGGCTATCTGAAAACGGCTGTGGCGCTGAAGTTGCCTGTGAATGTGGAGTTGGTGGCATGTGAAACCCGCATGTGGAGCATTCGTTTGTGTGGGATGCTCACCAAGCTTCATTTCAGTCCTAGTCACTCAAAGGGCAGTAAGCATAGAGTGTGAAAACTGAGTTTCCTTGAGAGCTGCTTGGAAGCCTGATGGTGTGTGAAGTTAGTGAGCCAAATGGAGTTGTTCTCCCACAAGAACCACTCGGCTGATCCTTCTTCAATATGCCCTTCACCAACATGCAGTGTTTCCTTGATTGAATTAGCTCTCACACCAATATTTGCGTCTAGAGCCTTTGCATTGAGGGCTATCTGAAAACGGCTGTGGCGCTGAAGTTGCCTGTGAATGTGGAGTTGGTGGCATGTGAAACCCGCATGTGGAGCATTGGTTTGTGTGGGATGCTCTGCCAGGTTCATTCCTAGATAATGCACTCAAAGGGCACTAAGCATAGAGTGTGAAAACTGAGTTTCCTTGAGAGCTGCTTGGAAGCCTGATGGTGTGTGAAGTTAGTGAGCCAAATGGAGTTGTTCTCCCACAAGAACCACTCGGCTGATCCTTCTTCAATATGCCCTTCACCAACATGCAGTGTTTCCTTGATGGAATTAGCTCTCACACCAATATTTGCGTTTAGAGCCTTTGCATTGAGGGCTATCTGAAAACGGCTGTGGCGCTAAAGTTGCCTGTGAATGTGGAGTAGGTGGCATGTGAAACCCGCATGTGGAGCATTCGTTTGTGTGGGATGCTCTACCAGGTTCATTCCTAGATAATGCACTCAAAGGGCACTAAGCATAGAGTGTGAAAACTGAGTTTCCTTGAGAGCTGCTTGGAAGCCTGATGGTGTGTGAAGTTAGTGAGCCAAATGGAGTTGTTCTCCCACAAGAACCACTCGGCTGATCCTTCTTCAATATGCCCTTCACCAACATGCAGTGTTTCCTTGATTGAATTAGCTCTCACACCAATATTTGCGTCTAGAGCCTTTGCATTGAGGGCTATCTGAAAACGGCTGTGGCGCTGAAGTTGCCTGTGAATGTGGAGTTGGTGGCATGTGAAACCCGCATGTGGAACATTCGTTTGTGTGGGATGCTCTACCAGGTTCATTCCTAGATAATGCACTCAAAGGGCACTAAGCATAGAGTGTGAAAACTGAGTTTCCTTGAGAGCTGCTTGGAAGCCTGATGGTGTGTGAAGTTAGTGAGCCAAATGGAGTTGTTCTCCCACAAGAACCACTCGGCTGATCCTTCTTCAATATGCCCTTCACCAACATGCAGTGTTTCCTTGATTGAATTAGCTCTCACACCAATATTTGTGTCTAGAGCCTTTGCATTGAGGGCTATCTGAAAATGGCTGTGGTGCTGAAGTTGCCTGTGAATGTGGAGTTGGTGGCATGTGAAACCCGCATGTGGAGCATTCGTTTGTGTGGGATGCTCACCAAGCTTCATTTCAGTCCTAGTCACTCAAAGGGCACTAAGCATAGAGTGTGAAAACTGAGTTTCCTTGAGAGCTGCTTGGAAGCCTGATGGTGTGTGAAGTTAGTGAGCCAAATGGAGTTGTTCTCCCACAAGAACCACTCGGCTGATCCTTCTTCAATATGCCCTTCACCAACATGCAGTGTTTCCTTGATTGAATTAGCTCTCACACCAATATTTGCGTCTAGAGCCTTTGCATTGAGGGCTATCTGAAAACGGCTGTGGCGCTGAAGTTGCCTGTGAATGTGGAGTTGGTGGCATGTGAAACCCGCATGTGGAGCATTGGTTTGTGTGGGATGCTCTACCAGGTTCATTCCTAGATAATGCACTCAAAGGGCACTAAGCATAGAGTGTGAAAACTGAGTTTCCTTGAGAGCTGCTTGGAAGCCTGATGGTGTGTGAAGCTAGTGAGCCAAATGGAGTTGTTCTCCCACAAGAACCACTCGGCTGATCCTTCTTCAATATGCCCTTCACCAACATGCAGTGTTTCCTTGATTGAATTAGCTCTCACACCAATATTTGCGTCTAGAGCCTTTGCATTGAGGGCTATCTGAAAACGGCTGTGGCGCTGAAGTTGCCTGTGAATGTGGAGTTGGTGGCATGTGAAACCCGCATGTGGAGCATTCGTTTTTGTGGGATGCTCTACCAGGTTCATTCCTAGATAATGCACTCAAAGGGCACTAAGCATAGAGTGTGAAAACTGAGTTTCCTTGAGAGCTGCTTGGAAGCCTGATGGTGTGTGAAGTTAGTGAGCCAAATGGAGTTGTTCTCCCACAAGAACCACTCGGCTGATCCTTCTTCAATATGCCCTTCACCAACATGCAGTGTTTCCTTGATTGAATTAGCTCTCACACCAATATTTGTGTCTAGAGCCTTTGCATTGAGGGCTATCTGAAAACGGCTGTGGCGCTGAAGTTGCCTGTGAATGTGGAGTTGGTGGCATGTGAAACCCGCATGTGGAGCATTCGTTTGTGTGGGATGCTCACCAAGCTTCATTTCAGTCCTAGGCACTCAAAGGGCACTAAGCATAGAGTGTGAAAACTGAGTTTCCTTGAGAGCTGCTTGGAAGCCTGATGGTGTGTGAAGTTAGTGAGCCAAATGGAGTTGTTCTCCCACAAGAACCACTCGGCTGATCCTTCTTCAATATGCCATTCACCAACATGCAGTGTTTCCTTGATTGAATTAGCTCTCACACCAATATTTGCGTCTAGAGCCTTTGCATTGAGGGCTATCTGAAAACGGCTGTGGCGCTGAAGTTGCCTGTGAATGTGGAGTTGGTGGCATGTGAAACCCGCATGTGGAGCATTGGTTTGTGTGGGATGCTCTACCAGGTTCATTCCTAGATAATGCACTCAAAGGGCACTAAGCATAGAGTGTGAAAACTGAGTTTCCTTGAGAGCTGCTTGGAAGCCTGATGGTGTGTGAAGTTAGTGAGCCAAATGGAGTTGTTCTCCCACAAGAACCACTCGGCTGATCCTTCTTCAATATGCCCTTCACCAACATGCAGTGTTTCCTTGATTGAATTAGCTCTCACACCAATATTTGCGTCTAGAGCCTTTGCATTGAGGGCTATCTGAAAACGGCTGTGGCGCTGAAGTTGCCTGTGAATGTGGAGTTGGTGGCATGTGAAACCCGCATGTGGAGCATTCGTTTGTGTGGGATGCTCTGCCAGGTTCATTTCAGTCCTAGGCACTCAAAGGGCACTAAGCATAGAGTGTGAAAACTGAGTTTCCTTGAGAGCTGCTTGGAAGCCTGATGGTGTGTGAAGTTAGTGAGCCAAATGGAGTTGTTCTCCCACAAGAACCACTCGGCTGATCCTTCTTCAATATGCCCTTCACCAACATGCAGTGTTTCCTTGATTGAATTAGCTCTCACACCAATATTCGCTTCTAGAGCCTTTGCATTGAGGGCTATCTGAAAATGGCTGTGGCGCTGAAGTTGCCTGTGAATGTGGAGTTGGTGGCATGTGAAACCCGCATGTGGAGCATTCGTTTGTGTGGGATGCTCACCAAGCTTCATTTCAGTCCTAGTCACTCAAAGGGCACTAAGCATAGAGTGTGAAAACTGAGTTTCCTTGAGAGCTGCTTGGAAGCCTGATGGTGTGTGAAGTTAGTGAGCCAAATGGAGTTGTTCTCCCACAAGAACCACTCGGCTGATCCTTCTTCAATATGCCCTTCACCAACATGCAGTGTTTCCTTGATTGAATTAGCTCTCACACCAATATTTGCGTCTAGAGCCTTTGCATTGAGGGCTATCTGAAAACGGCTGTGGCGCTGAAGTTGCCTGTGAATGTGGAGTTGGTGGCATGTGAAACCCGCATGTGGAGCATTCGTTTGTGTGGGATGCTCTACCAGGTTCATTCCTAGATAATGCACTCAAAGGGCACTAAGCATAGAGTGTGAAAACTGAGTTTCCTTGAGAGCTGCTTGGAAGCCTGATGGTGTGTGAAGTTAGTGAGCCAAATGGAGTTGTTCTCCCACAAGAACCACTCGGCTGATCCTTCTTCAATATGCCCTTCACCAACATGCAGTGTTTCCTTGATTGAATTAGCTCTCACACCAATATTTGCGTTTAGAGCCTTTGCATTGAGGGCTATCTGAAAACGGCTGTGGCGCTAAAGTTGCCTGTGAATGTGGAGTTGGTGGCATATGAAACCCGCATGTGGAGCATTCGTTTTTTTGGGATGCTCTGCCAGGTTCATTCCTAGATAATGCACTCAAAGGGCACTAAGCATAGAGTGTGAAAACTGAGTTTCCTTGAGAGCTGCTTGGAAGCCTGATGGTGTGTGAAGTTAGTGAGCCAAATGGAGTTGTTCTCCCACAAGAACCACTTGGCTGATCCTTCTTCAACATGCCATTCACCAACATGCAGTGTTTCCTTGATTGAATAAGCTCTCACACCAATATTTGCGTCTAGAGCCTTTGCATTGAGGGCTATCTGAAAACGGCTGTGACGCTGAAGTTGCCTGTGAATGTGGAGTTGGTGGCATGGGAAAGCCACCTGTGGAGCATTCGTTTGTGTGGGATGCTCTACCAGGTTCATTCCTAGATAATGCACTCAAAGGGCACTAAGCATAGAGTGTGAAAACTGAGTTTCCTTGAGAGCTGCTTGGAAGCCTGATGGTGTGTGAAGTTAGTGAGCCAAATGGAGTTGTTCTCCCACAAGAACCACTCGGCTGATCCTTCTTCAATATGCCCTTCACCAACATGCAGTGTTTCCTTGATTGAATTAGCTCTCACAGCAATATTTGCGTCTAGAGCCTTTGCATTGAGGGCTATCTGAAAACGGCTGTGGCGCTGAAGTTGCCTGTGAATGTGGAGTTGGTGGCATGTGAAACCCGCATGTGGAGCATTCATTTGTGTGGGATGCTCACCAAGCTTCATTTCAGTCCTAGGCACTCAAAGGGCACTAAGCATAGAGTGTGAAAACTGAGTTTCCTTGAGAGCTGCTTGGAAGCCTGATGGTGTGTGAAGTTAGTGAGCCAAATGGAGTTGTTCTCCCACAAGAACCACTCGGCTGATCCTTCTTCAATATGCCCTTCACCAACATGCAGTGTTTCCTTGATTGAATTAGCTCTCACACCAATATTTGCGTCTAGAGCCTTTGCATTGAAGGCTATCTGAAAACGGCTGTGGCGCTGAAGTTGCCTGTGAATGTGGAGTTGGTGGCATGTGAAACCCGCATGTGGAGCATTGGTTTGTGTGGGATGCTCTACCAGGTTCATTCCTAGATAATGCACTCAAAGGGCACTAAGCATAGAGTGTGAAAACTGAGTTTCCTTGAGAGCTGCTTGGAAGCCTGATGGTGTGTGAAGTTAGTGAGCCAAATGGAGTTGTTCTCCCACAAGAACCACTCGGCTGATCCTTCTTCAATATGCCCTTCACCAACATGCAGTGCTTCCTTGATTGAATTAGCTCTCACACCAATATTTGCGTCTAGAGCCTTTGCATTGAGGGCTATCTGAAAACGGCTGTGGCGCTGAAGTTGCCTGTGAATGTGGAGTTGGTGGCATGTGAAACCCGCATGTGGAGCATTCGTTTGTGTGGGATGCTCTACCAGGTTCATTCCTAGATAATGCACTCAAAGGGCACTAAGCATAGAGTGTGAAAACTGAGTTTCCTTGAGAGCTGCTTGGAAGCCTGATGGTGTGTGAAGTTAGTGAGCCAAATGGAGTTGTTCTCCCACAAGAACCACTCGGCTGATCCTTCTTCAATATGCCCTTCACCAACATGCAGTGTTTCCTTGATTGAATTAGCTCTCACACCAATATTTGCGTCTAGAGCCTTTGCATTGAGGGCTATCTGAAAACGGCTGTGGCGCTGAAGTTGCCTGTGAATGTGGAGTTGGTGGCATGGGAAACCCGCATGTGGAGCATTCGTTTGTGTGGGATGCTCTGCCAGGTTCATTCCTAGATAATGCACTCAAAGGGCACTGAGCATAGAGTGTGAAAACTGAGTTTCCTTGAGAGCTGCTTGGAAGCCTGATGGTGTGTGAAGTTAGTGAGCCAAATGGAGTTGTTCTCCCACAAGAACCACTCGGCTGATCCTTCTTCAATATGCCCTTCACCAACATGCAGTGTTTCCTTGATTGAATTAGCTCTCACACCAATATTTGCGTCTAGAGCCTTTGCATTGAGGGCTATCTGAAAACGGCTGTGGCGCTGAAGTTGCCTGTGAATGTGGAGTTGGTGGCATGTGAAACCCGCATGTGGAGCATTCGTTTGTGTGGGATGCTCTGCCAGGTTCATTCCTAGATAATGCACTCAAAGGGCACTAAGCATAGAGTGTGAAAACTGAGTTTCCTTGAGAGCTGCTTGGAAGCCTGATGGTGTGTGAAGTTAGTGAGCCAAATGGAGTTGTTCTCCCACAAGAACCACTCGGCTGATCCTTCTTCAACATGCCCTTCACCAACATGCAGTGTTTCCTTGATTGAATTAGCTCTCACACCAATATTTGCGTCTAGAGCCTTTGCATTGAGGGCTATCTGAAAACGGCTGTGGCGCTGAAGTTGCCTGTGAATGTGGAGTTGGTGGCATGGGAAACCTGCATGTGGAGCATTCGTTTGTGTGGGATGCTCTACCAGGTTCATTCCTAGATAATGCACTCAAAGGGCACTAAACATTCAGTGTGAAAATGAGTTTCCTTGAGAGCTGCATGGAAGCCTGATGGTGTCTGAAGTTAGTGAGCCAAATGGAGTTGTTCTCCCACAAGAACCACTCGGCTGATCCTTCTTCAATATGCCCTTCACCAACATGCAGTGTTTCCTTGATTGAATTAGCTCTCACACCAATATTTGCGTCTAGAGCCTTTGCATTGAGGGCTATCTGAAAACGGCTGTGGCGCTGAAGTTGCCTGTGAATGTGGAGTTGGTGGCATGTGAAACCCGCATGTGGAGCATTCATTTGTGTGGGATGCTCACCAAGCTTCATTTCAGTCCTAGGCACTCAAAGGGCACTAAGCATAGAGTGTGAAAACTGAGTTTCCTTGAGAGCTGCTTGGAAGCCTGATGGTGTGTGAAGTTAGTGAGCCAAATGGAGTTGTTCTCCCACAAGAACCACTCGGCTGATCCTTCTTCAATATGCCCTTCACCAACATGCAGTGTTTCCTTGATTGAATTAGCTCTCACACCAATATTTGCGTCTAGAGCCTTTGCATTGAAGGCTATCTGAAAACGGCTGTGGCGCTGAAGTTGCCTGTGAATGTGGAGTTGGTGGCATGTGAAACCCGCATGTGGAGCATTCGTTTGTGTGGGATGCTCTACCAGGTTCATTCCTAGATAATGCACTCAAAGGGCACTAAGCATAGAGTGTGAAAACTGAGTTGCCTTAAGAGCTGCTTGGAAGCCTGATGGTGTGTGAAGTTAGTGAGCCAAATGGAGTTGTTCTCCCACAAGAACCACTCGGCTGATCCTTCTTCAATATGCCCTTCACCAACATGCAGTGCTTCCTTGATTGAATTAGCTCTCACACCAATATTTGCGTCTAGAGCCTTTGCATTGAGGGCTATCTGAAAACGGCTGTGGCGCTGAAGTTGCCTGTGAATGTGGAGTTGGTGGCATGTGAAACCCGCATGTGGAGCATTCGTTTGTGTGGGATGCTCTACCAGGTTCATTCCTAGATAATGCACTCAAAGGGCACTAAGCATAGAGTGTGAAAACTGAGTTTCCTTGAGAGCTGCTTGGAAGCCTGATGGTGTGTGAAGTTAGTGAGCCAAATGGAGTTGTTCTCCCACAAGAACCACTCGGCTGATCCTTCTTCAATATGCCCTTCACCAACATGCAGTGTTTCCTTGATTGAATTAGCTCTCACACCAATATTTGCGTCTAGAGCCTTTGCATTGAGGGCTATCTGAAAACGGCTGTGGCGCTGAAGTTGCCTGTGAATGTGGAGTTGGTGGCATGTGAAACCCGCATGTGGAGCATTCGTTTGTGTGGGATGCTCTGCCAGGTTCATTCCTAGATAATGCACTCAAAGGGCACTGAGCATAGAGTGTGAAAACTGAGTTTCCTTGAGAGCTGCTTGGAAGCCTGATGGTGTGTGAAGTTAGTGAGCCAAATGGAGTTGTTCTCCCACAAGAACCACTCGGCTGATCCTTCTTCAATATGCCCTTCACCAACATGCAGTGTTTCCTTGATTGAATTAGCTCTCACACCAATATTTGCGTCTAGAGCCTTTGCATTGAGGGCTATCTGAAAACGGCTGTGGCGCTGAAGTTGCCTGTGAATGTGGAGTTGGTGGCATGTGAAACCCGCATGTGGAGCATTCGTTTGTGTGGGATGCTCTGCCAGGTTCATTCCTAGATAATGCACTCAAAGGGCACTAAGCATAGAGTGTGAAAACTGAGTTTCCTTGAGAGCTGCTTGGAAGCCTGATGGTGTGTGAAGTTAGTGAGCCAAATGGAGTTGTTCTCCCACAAGAACCACTCGGCTGATCCTTCTTCAACATGCCCTTCACCAACATGCAGTGTTTCCTTGATTGAATTAGCTCTCACACCAATATTTGCGTCTAGAGCCTTTGCATTGAGGGCTATCTGAAAACGGCTGTGGCGCTGAAGTTGCCTGTGAATGTGGAGTTGGTGGCATGGGAAACCTGCATGTGGAGCATTCGTTTGTGTGGGATGCTCTACCAGGTTCATTCCTAGATAATGCACTCAAAGGGCACTAAACATTCAGTGTGAAAATGAGTTTCCTTGAGAGCTGCATGGAAGCCTGATGGTGTCTGAAGTTAGTGAGCCAAATGGAGTTGTTCTCCCACAAGAACCACTCGGCTGATCCTTCTTCAATATGCCCTTCACCAACATGCAGTGTTTCCTTGATTGAATTAGCTCTCACACCAATATTTGCGTCTAGAGCCTTTGCATTGAGGGCTATCTGAAAACGGCTGTGGCGCTGAAGTTGCCTGTGAATGTGGAGTTGGTGGCATGTGAAACCCGCATGTGGAGCATTCATTTGTGTGGGATGCTCACCAAGCTTCATTTCAGTCCTAGGCACTCAAAGGGCACTAAGCATAGAGTGTGAAAACTGAGTTTCCTTGAGAGCTGCTTGGAAGCCTGATGGTGTGTGAAGTTAGTGAGCCAAATGGAGTTGTTCTCCCACAAGAACCACTCGGCTGATCCTTCTTCAATATGCCCTTCACCAACATGCAGTGTTTCCTTGATTGAATTAGCTCTCACACCAATATTTGCGTCTAGAGCCTTTGCATTGAAGGCTATCTGAAAACGGCTGTGGCGCTGAAGTTGCCTGTGAATGTGGAGTTGGTGGCATGTGAAACCCGCATGTGGAGCATTCGTTTGTGTGGGATGCTCTACCAGGTTCATTCCTAGATAATGCACTCAAAGGGCACTAAGCATAGAGTGTGAAAACTGAGTTGCCTTAAGAGCTGCTTGGAAGCCTGATGGTGTGTGAAGTTAGTGAGCCAAATGGAGTTGTTCTCCCACAAGAACCACTCGGCTGATCCTTCTTCAATATGCCCTTCACCAACATGCAGTGCTTCCTTGATTGAATTAGCTCTCACACCAATATTTGCGTCTAGAGCCTTTGCATTGAGGGCTATCTGAAAACGGCTGTGGCGCTGAAGTTGCCTGTGAATGTGGAGTTGGTGGCATGTGAAACCCGCATGTGGAGCATTCGTTTGTGTGGGATGCTCTACCAGGTTCATTCCTAGATAATGCACTCAAAGGGCACTAAGCATAGAGTGTGAAAACTGAGTTTCCTTGAGAGCTGCTTGGAAGCCTGATGGTGTGTGAAGTTAGTGAGCCAAATGGAGTTGTTCTCCCACAAGAACCACTCGGCTGATCCTTCTTCAATATGCCCTTCACCAACATGCAGTGTTTCCTTGATTGAATTAGCTCTCACACCAATATTTGCGTCTAGAGCCTTTGCATTGAGGGCTATCTGAAAACGGCTGTGGCGCTGAAGTTGCCTGTGAATGTGGAGTTGGTGGCATGTGAAACCCGCATGTGGAGCATTCGTTTGTGTGGGATGCTCTGCCAGGTTCATTCCTAGATAATGCACTCAAAGGGCACTGAGCATAGAGTGTGAAAACTGAGTTTCCTTGAGAGCTGCTTGGAAGCCTGATGGTGTGTGAAGTTAGTGAGCCAAATGGAGTTGTTCTCCCACAAGAACCACTCGGCTGATCCTTCTTCAATATGCCCTTCACCAACATGCAGTGTTTCCTTGATTGAATTAGCTCTCACACCAATATTTGCGTCTAGAGCCTTTGCATTGAGGGCTATCTGAAAACGGCTGTGGCGCTGAAGTTGCCTGTGAATGTGGAGTTGGTGGCATGTGAAACCCGCATGTGGAGCATTCGTTTGTGTGGGATGCTCTGCCAGGTTCATTCCTAGATAATGCACTCAAAGGGCACTAAGCATAGAGTGTGAAAACTGAGTTTCCTTGAGAGCTGCTTGGAAGCCTGATGGTGTGTGAAGTTAGTGAGCCAAATGGAGTTGTTCTCCCACAAGAACCACTCGGCTGATCCTTCTTCAACATGCCCTTCACCAACATGCAGTGTTTCCTTGATTGAATTAGCTCTCACACCAATATTTGCGTCTAGAGCCTTTGCATTGAGGGCTATCTGAAAACGGCTGTGGCGCTGAAGTTGCCTGTGAATGTGGAGTTGGTGGCATGGGAAACCTGCATGTGGAGCATTCGTTTGTGTGGGATGCTCTACCAGGTTCATTCCTAGATAATGCACTCAAAGGGCACTAAACATTCAGTGTGAAAATGAGTTTCCTTGAGAGCTGCTTGGAATCCTGATGGTGTGTGAAGTTAGTGAGCCAAATGGAGTTGTTCTCCCACAAGAACCACTCGGCTGATCCTTCTTCAATATGCCCTTCACCAACATGCAGTGTTTCCTTGATTGAATTAGCTCTCACACCAATATTTGCGTCTAGAGCCTTTGCATTGAGGGCTATCTGAAAACGGCTGTGGCGCTGAAGTTGCCTGTGAATGTGGAGTTGGTGGCATGTGAAACCCGCATGTGGAGCATTCATTTGTGTGGGATGCTCACCAAGCTTCATTTCAGTCCTAGGCACTCAAAGGGCACTAAGCATAGAGTGTGAAAACTGAGTTTCCTTGAGAGCTGCTTGGAAGCCTGATGGTGTGTGAAGTTAGTGAGCCAAATGGAGTTGTTCTCCCACAAGAACCACTCGGCTGATCCTTTTCAATATGCCCTTCACCAACATGCAGTGTTTCCTTGATTGAATTAGCTCTCACACCAATATTTGCATCTAGAGCCTTTGCATTGAGGGCTATCTGAAAACGGCTGTGGCGCTGAAGTTGCCTGTGAATGTGGAGTTGGTGGCATATGAAACCCGCATGTGGAGCATTCGTTTTTTTGGGATGCTCTGCCAGGTTCATTCCTAGATAATGCACTCAAAGGGCACTAAGCATAGAGTGTGAAAACTGAGTTTCCTTGAGAGCTGCTTGGAAGCCTGATGGTGTGTGAAGTTAGTGATCCAAATGGAGTTGTTCTCCCACAAGAACCACTTGGCTGATCCTTCTTCAACATGCCATTCACCAACATGCAGTGTTTCCTTGATTGAATTAGCTCTCACACCAATATTTGCGTCTAGAGCCTTTGCATTGAGGGCTATCTGAAAACGGCTGTGACGCTGAAGTTGCCTGTGAATGTGAAGTTGGTGGCATGGGAAAGCCACCTGTGGAGCATTCGTTTGTGTGGGATGCTCTACCAGGTTCATTCCTAGATAATGCACTCAAAGGGCACTAAGCATAGAGTGTGAAAATGAGTTTCCTTGAGAGCTGCTTGGAAGCCTGATGGTGTGTGAAGTTAGTGAGCCAAATGGAGTTGTTCTCCCACAAGAACCACTCGGCTGATCCTTCTTCAATATGCCCTTCACCAACATGCAGTGTTTCCTTGATTGAATTAGCTCTCACACCAATATTTGCGTCTAGAGCCTTTGCATTGAGGGCTATCTGAAAACGGCTGTGGCGCTGAAGTTGCCTGTGAATGTGGAGTTGGTGGCATGTGAAACCCGCATGTGGAGCATTCATTTGTGTGGGATGCTCACCAAGCTTCATTTCAGTCCTAGGCACTCAAAGGGCACTAAGCATAGAGTGTGAAAACTGAGTTTCCTTGAGAGCTGCTTGGAAGCCTGATGGTGTGTGAAGTTAGTGAGCCAAATGGAGTTGTTCTCCCACAAGAACCACTCGGCTGATCCTTCTTCAATATGCCCTTCACCAACATGCAGTGTTTCCTTGATTGAATTAGCTCTCACACCAATATTTGCGTCTAGAGCCTTTGCATTGAAGGCTATCTGAAAATGGCTGTGGCGCTGAAGTTGCCTGTGAATGTGGAGTTGGTGGCATGTGAAACCCGCATGTGGAGCATTCGTTTGTGTGGGATGCTCTACCAGGTTCATTCCTAGATAATGCACTCAAAGGGCACTAAGCATAGAGTGTGAAAACTGAGTTGCCTTAAGAGCTGCTTGGAAGCCTGATGGTGTGTGAAGTTAGTGAGCCAAATGGAGTTGTTCTCCCACAAGAACCACTCGGCTGATCCTTCTTCAATATGCCCTTCACCAACATGCAGTGCTTCCTTGATTGAATTAGCTCTCACACCAATATTTGCGTCTAGAGCCTTTGCATTGAGGGCTATCTGAAAACGGCTGTGGCGCTGAAGTTGCCTGTGAATGTGGAGTTGGTGGCATGTGAAACCCGCATGTGGAGCATTCGTTTGTGTGGGATGCTCTACCAGGTTCATTCCTAGATAATGCACTCAAAGGGCACTAAGCATAGAGTGTGAAAACTGAGTTTCCTTGAGAGCTGCTTGGAAGCCTGATGGTGTGTGAAGTTAGTGAGCCAAATGGAGTTGTTCTCCCACAAGAACCACTCGGCTGATCCTTCTTCAATATGCCCTTCACCAACATGCAGTGTTTCCTTGATTGAATTAGCTCTCACACCAATATTTGCGTCTAGAGCCTTTGCATTGAGGGCTATCTGAAAACGGCTGTGGCGCTGAAGTTGCCTGTGAATGTGGAGTTGGTGGCATGTGAAACCCGCATGTGGAGCATTCGTTTGTGTGGGATGCTCTGCCAGGTTCATTCCTAGATAATGCACTCAAAGGGCACTGAGCATAGAGTGTGAAAACTGAGTTTCCTTGAGAGCTGCTTGGAAGCCTGATGGTGTGTGAAGTTAGTGAGCCAAATGGAGTTGTTCTCCCACAAGAACCACTCGGCTGATCCTTCTTCAATATGCCCTTCACCAACATGCAGTGTTTCCTTGATTGAATTAGCTCTCACACCAATATTTGCGTCTAGAGCCTTTGCATTGAGGGCTATCTGAAAACGGCTGTGGCGCTGAAGTTGCCTGTGAATGTGGAGTTGGTGGCATGTGAAACCCGCATGTGGAGCATTCGTTTGTGTGGGATGCTCACCAAGCTTCATTTCAGTCCTAGGCACTCAAAGGGCACTAAGCATAGAGTGTGAAAACTGAGTTTCCTTGAGAGCTGTTTGGAAGCCTGATGGTGTGTGAAGTTAGTGAGCCAAATGGAGTTGTTCTCCCACAAGAACCACTCGGCTGATCCTTCTTCAATATGCCCTTCACCAACATGCAGTGTTTCCTTGATGGAATTAGCTCTCACACCAATATTTGCGTCTAGAGCCTTTGCATTGAGGGCTATCTGAAAACGGCTGTGGCGCTGAAGTTGCCTGTGAATGTGGAGTTGGTGGCATGTGAAACCCGCATGTGGAGCATTCGTTTGTGTGGGATGCTCTGCCAGGTTCATTCCTAGATAATGCACTCAAAGGGCACTGAGCATAGAGTGTGAAAACTGAGTTTCCTTGAGAGCTGCTTGGAAGCCTGATGGTGTGTGAAGTTAGTGAGCCAAATGGAGTTGTTCTCCCACAAGAACCACTCGGCTGATCCTTCTTCAATATGCCCTTCACCAACATGCAGTGTTTCCTTGATTGAATTAGCTCTCACACCAATATTTGCGTCTAGAGCCTTTGCCTTGATGGCTATCTGAAAACGGCTGTGGCGCTGAAGTTGCCTGTGAATGTGGAGTTGGTGGCATGTGAAAGCCGCATGTGGAGCATTCGTTTGTGTGGGATGCTCTACCAGGTTCATTCCTAGATAATGCACTCAAAGGGCACTAAGCATAGAGTGTGAAAACTGAGTTTCCTTGAGAGCTGCTTGGAAGCCTGATGGTGTGTGAAGTTAGTGAGCCAAATGGAGTTGTTCTCCCACAAGAACCACTCGGCTGATCCTTCTTCAATATGCCCTTCACCAACATGCAGTGTTTCCTTGATTGAATTAGCTCTCACACCAATATTTGCGTCTAGAGCCTTTGCATTGAGGGCTATCTGAAAACGGCTGTGGCGCTAAAGTTGCCTGTGAATGTGGAGTAGGTGGCATGTGAAACCCGCATGTGGAGCATTCGTTTGTGTGGGATGCTCTACCAGGTTCATTCCTAGATAATGCACTCAAAGGGCACTAAGCATAGAGTGTGAAAACTGAGTTTCCTTGAGAGCTGCTTGGAAGCCTGATGGTGTGTGAAGTTAGTGAGCCAAATGGAGTTGTTCTCCCACAAGAACCACTCGGCTGATCCTTCTTCAATATGCCCTTCACCAACATGCAGTGTTTCCTTGATTGAATTAGCTCTCACACCAATATTTGTGTCTAGAGCCTTTGCATTGAGGGCTATCTGAAAATGGCTGTGACGCTGAAGTTGCCTGTGAATGTGGAGTAGGTGGCATGTGAAACCCGCATGTGGAGCATTCGTTTGTGTGGGATGCTCTACCAGGTTCATTCCTAGATAATGCACTCAAAGGGCACTAAGCATAGAGTGTGAAAACTGAGTTTCCTTGAGAGCTGCTTGGAAGCCTGATGGTGTGTGAAGTTAGTGAGCCAAATGGAGTTGTTCTCCCACAAGAACCACTCGGCTGATCCTTCTTCAATATGCCCTTCACCAACATGCAGTGTTTCCTTGATTGAATTAGCTCTCACACCAATATTTGCGTCTAGAGCCTTTGCCTTGAGGGCTATCTGAAAACGGCTGTGGCGCTGAAGTTGCCTGTGAATGCGGAGTTGGTGGCATGTGAAACCCGCATGTGGAGCATTCGTTTGTGTGGGATGCTCTGCCAGGTTCATTCCTAGATAATGCACTCAAAGGGCACTAAGCATAGAGTGTGAAAACTGAGTTTCCTTGAGAGCTGCTTGGAAGCCTGATGGTGTGTGAAGTTAGTGAGCCAAATGGAGTTGTTCTCCCACAAGAACCACTCGGCTGATCCTTCTTCAACATGCCCTTCACCAACATGCAGTGTTTCCTTGATTGAATTAGCTCTCACACCAATATTTGCGTCTAGAGCCTTTGCATTGAGGGCTATCTGAAAACGGCTGTGGCGCTGAAGTTGCCTGTGAATGTGGAGTTGGTGGCATGGGAAACCTGCATGTGGAGCATTCGTTTGTGTGGGATGCTCTACCAGGTTCATTCCTAGATAATGCACTCAAAGGGCACTAAACATTCAGTGTGAAAATGAGTTTCCTTGAGAGCTGCTTGGAATCCTGATGGTGTGTGAAGTTAGTGAGCCAAATGGAGTTGTTCTCCCACAAGAACCACTCGGCTGATCCTTCTTCAATATGCCCTTCACCAACATGCAGTGTTTCCTTGATTGAATTAGCTCTCACACCAATATTTGCGTCTAGAGCCTTTGCATTGAGGGCTATCTGAAAACGGCTGTGGCGCTGAAGTTGCCTGTGAATGTGGAGTTGGTGGCATGTGAAACCCGCATGTGGAGCATTCGTTTGTGTGGGATGCTCTACCAGGTTCATTCCTAGATAATGCACTCAAAGGGCACTAAGCATAGAGTGTGAAAACTGAGTTTCCTTGAGAGCTGCTTGGAAGCCTGATGGTGTGTGAAGTTAGTGAGCCAAATGGAGTTGTTCTCCCACAAGAACCACTCGGCTGATCCTTCTTCAATATGCCCTTCACCAACATGCAGTGTTTCCTTGATTGAATTAGCTCTCACACCAATATTTGCGTCTAGAGCCTTTGCATTGAGGGATAATTGAAAACGGCTGTGGCGCTGAAGTTGCCTGTGAATGTGGAGTTGGTGGCATGTGAAACCCGCATGTGGAGCATTCGTTTGTGTGGGATGCTCACCAAGCTTCATTTCAGTCCTAGGCACTCAAAGGGCACTAAGCATAGAGTGTGAAAACTGAGTTTCCTTGAGAGCTGCTTGGAAGCCTGATGGTGTGTGAAGTTAGTGAGCCAAATGGAGTTGTTCTCCCACAAGAACCACTCGGCTGATCCTTCTTCAATATGCCCTTCACCAACATGCAGTGTTTCCTTGATTGAATTAGCTCTCACACCAATATTTGCGTCTAGAGCCTTTGCCTTGAGGGCTATCTGAAAACGGCTGTGGCGCTGAAGTTGCCTGTGAATGTGGAGTTGGTGGCATGTGAAACCCGCATGTGGAGCATTCGTTTGTGTGGGATGCTCTGCCAGGTTCATTCCTAGATAATGCACTCAAAGGGCACTAAGCATAGAGTGTGAAAACTGAGTTTCCTTGAGAGCTGCTTGGAAGCCTGATGGTGTGTAATGTTAGTGAGCCAAATGGAGTTGTTCTCCCACAAGAACCACTCGGCTGATCCTTCTTCAACATGCCCTTCACCAACATGCAGTGTTTCCTTGATTGAATTAGCTCTCACACCAATATTTGCGTCTAGAGCCTTTGCATTGAGGGCTATCTGAAAACGGCTGTGGCGCTGAAGTTGCCTGTGAATGTGGAGTTGGTGGCATGGGAAACCTGCATGTGGAGCATTCGTTTGTGTGGGATGCTCTACCAGGTTCATTCCTAGATAATGCACTCAAAGGGCACTAAACATTCAGTGTGAAAATGAGTTTCCTTGAGAGCTGCTTGGAATCCTGATGGTGTGTGAAGTTAGTGAGCCAAATGGAGTTGTTCTCCCACAAGAACCACTCGGCTGATCCTTCTTCAATATGCCCTTCACCAACATGCAGTGTTTCCTTGATTGAATTAGCTCTCACACCAATATTTGCGTCTAGAGCCTTTGCATTGAGGGCTATCTGAAAACGGCTGTGGCGCTGAAGTTGCCTGTGAATGTGGAGTTGGTGGCATGTGAAACCCGCATGTGGAGCATTCATTTGTGTGGGATGCTCACCAAGCTTCATTTCAGTCCTAGGCACTCAAAGGGCACTAAGCATAGAGTGTGAAAACTGAGTTTCCTTGAGAGCTGCTTGGAAGCCTGATGGTGTGTGAAGTTAGTGAGCCAAATGGAGTTGTTCTCCCACAAGAACCACTCGGCTGATCCTTTTTCAATATGCCCTTCACCAACATGCAGTGTTTCCTTGATTGAATTAGCTCTCACACCAATATTTGCGTCTAGAGCCTTTGCATTGAGGGCTATCTGAAAACGGCTGTGGCGCTGAAGTTGCCTGTGAATGTGGAGTTGGTGGCATATGAAACCCGCATGTGGAGCATTCGTTTTTGTGGGATGCTCTGCCAGGTTCATTCCTAGATAATGCACTCAAAGGGCACTAAGCATAGAGTGTGAAAACTGAGTTTCCTTGAGAGCTGCTTGGAAGCCTGATGGTGTGTAAAGTTAGTGAGCCAAATGGAGTTGTTCTCCCACAAGAACCACTCGGCTGATCCTTCTTCAATATGCCCTTCACCAACATGCAGTGTTTCCTTGATTGAATTAGCTCTCACACCAATATTTGCGTCTAGAGCCTTTGCATTGAGGGCTATCTGAAAACGGCTGTGGCGCTGAAGTTGCCTGTGAATGTGGAGTTGGTGGCATGTGAAACCCGCATGTGGAGCATTCGTTTGTGTGGGATGCTCTACCAGGTTCATTCCTAGATAATGCACTCAAAGGGCACTAAGCATAGAGTGTGAAAACTGAGTTTCCTTGAGAGCTGCTTGGAAGCCTGATGGTGTGTGAAGTTAGTGAGCCAAATGGAGTTGTTCTCCCACAAGAACCACTCGGCTGATCCTTCTTCAATATGCCCTTCACCAACATGCAGTGTTTCCTTGATTGAATTAGCTCTCACACCAATATTTGCGTCTAGAGCCTTTGCCTTGAGGGCTATCTGAAAACAGCTGTGGCGCTGAAGTTGCCTGTGAATGTGGAGTTGGTGGCATGTGAAAGCCGCATGTGGAGCATTCGTTTGTGTGGGATGCTCTACCAGGTTCATTCCTAGATAATGCACTCAAAGGGCACTAAGCATAGAGTGTGAAAACTGAGTTTCCTTGAGAGCTGCTTGGAAGCCTGATGGTGTGTGAAGTTAGTGAGCCAAATGGAGTTGTTCTCCCACAAGAACCACTCGGCTGATCCTTCTTCAATATGCCCTTCACCAACATGCAGTGTTTCCTTGATTGAATTAGCTCTCACACCAATATTTGCGTCTAGAGCCTTTGCATTGAGGGCTATCTGAAAACGGCTGTGGCGCTAAAGTTGCCTGTGAATGTGGAGTAGGTGGCATGTGAAACCCGCATGTGGAGCATTCGTTTGTGTGGGATGCTCTACCAGGTTCATTCCTAGATAATGCACTCAAAGGGCACTAAGCATAGAGTGTGAAAACTGAGTTTCCTTGAGAGCTGCTTGGAAGCCTGATGGTGTGTGAAGTTAGTGAGCCAAATGGAGTTGTTCTCCCACAAGAACCACTCGGCTGATCCTTCTTCAATATGCCCTTCACCAACATGCAGTGTTTCCTTGATTGAATTAGCTCTCACACCAATATTTGTGTCTAGAGCCTTTGCATTGAGGGCTATCTGAAAATGGCTGTGACGCTGAAGTTGCCTGTGAATGTGGAGTAGGTGGCATGTGAAACCCGCATGTGGAGCATTCGTTTGTGTGGGATGCTCTACCAGGTTCATTCCTAGATAATGCACTCAAAGGGCACTAAGCATAGAGTGTGAAAACTGAGTTTCCTTGAGAGCTGCTTGGAAGCCTGATGGTGTGTGAAGTTAGTGAGCCAAATGGAGTTGTTCTCCCACAAGAACCACTCGGCTGATCCTTCTTCAATATGCCCTTCACCAACATGCAGTGTTTCCTTGATTGAATTAGCTCTCACACCAATATTTGCGTCTAGAGCCTTTGCCTTGAGGGCTATCTGAAAACGGCTGTGGCGCTGAAGTTGCCTGTGAATGCGGAGTTGGTGGCATGTGAAACCCGCATGTGGAGCATTCGTTTGTGTGGGATGCTCTGCCAGGTTCATTCCTAGATAATGCACTCAAAGGGCACTAAGCATAGAGTGTGAAAACTGAGTTTCCTTGAGAGCTGCTTGGAAGCCTGATGGTGTGTGAAGTTAGTGAGCCAAATGGAGTTGTTCTCCCACAAGAACCACTCGGCTGATCCTTCTTCAATATGCCCTTCACCAACATGCAGTGTTTCCTTGATTGAATTAGCTCTCACACCAATATTTGCGTCTAGAGCCTTTGCATTGAGGGCTATCTGAAAACGGCTGTGGCGCTGAAGTTGCCTGTGAATGTGGAGTTGGTGGCATGTGAAACCCGCATGTGGAGCATTCGTTTGTGTGGGATGCTCTGCCAGGTTCATTTCAGTCCTAGGCACTCAAAGGGCACTAAGCATAGAGTGTGAAAACTGAGTTTCCTTGAGAGCTGCTTGGAAGCCTGATGGTGTGTGAAGTTAGTGAGCCAAATGGAGTTGTTCTCCCACAAGAACCACTCGGCTGATCCTTCTTCAATATGCCCTTCACCAACATGCAGTGTTTCCTTGATTGAATTAGCTCTCACACCAATATTTGCGTCTAGAGCCTTTGCATTGAGGGCTATCTGAAAACGGCTGTGGCGCTGAAGTTGCCTGTGAATGTGGAGTTGGTGGCATGTGAAACCCGCATGTGGAGCATTGGTTTGTGTGGGATGCTCTGCCAGGTTCATTCCTAGATAATGCACTCAAAGGGCACTAAGCATAGAGTGTGAAAACTGAGTTTCCTTGAGAGCTGCTTGGAAGCCTGGTGGTGTGTGAAGTTAGTGAGCCAAATGGAGTTGTTCTCCCACAAGAACCACTCGGCTGATCCTTCTTCAATATGCCCTTCACCAACATGCAGTGTTTCCTTGATTGAATTAGCTCTCACACCAATATTTGCGTTTAGAGCCTTTGCATTGAGGGCTATCTGAAAACGGCTGTGGCGCTGAAGTTGCCTGTGAATGTGGAGTTGGTGGCATGTGAAACCCGCATGTGGAGCATTCGTTTGTGTGGGATGCTCTACCAGGTTCATTCCTAGATAATGCACTCAAAGGGCACTAAGCATAGAGTGTGAAAACTGAGTTTCCTTGAGAGCTGCTTGGAAGCCTGATGGTGTGTGAAGTTAGTGAGCCAAATGGAGTTGTTCTCCCACAAGAACCACTCGGCTGATCCTTCTTCAATATGCCCTTCACCAACATGCAGTGTTTCCTTGTTTGAATTATCTCTCACACCAATATTTGTGTCTAAAGCCTTTGCATTGAGGGCTATCTGGAAACTACTGTGGCGCTGAAGTTGCCTGTGAATGTGGAGTAGGTGGCATGTGAAACCCGCATGTGGAGCATTCGTTTGTGTGGGATGCTCACCAAGCTTCATTTCAGTCCTAGGCACTCAAAGGGCACTAAGCATAGAGTGTGAAAACTGAGTTTCCTTGAGAGCTGCTTGGAAGCCTGATGGTGTGTGAAGTTAGTGAGCCAAATGGAGTTGTTCTCCCACAAGAACCACTCGGCTGATCCTTTTTCAATATGCCCTTCACCAACATGCAGTGTTTCCTTGATTGAATTGGCTCTCACACCAATATTTGCATCTAGAGCCTTTGCATTGAGGGCTATCTGAAAACGGCTGTGGCGCTGAAGTTGCCTGTGAATGTGGAGTTGGTGGCATATGAAACCCGCATGTGGAGCATTCGTTTTTTTGGGATGCTCTGCCAGGTTCATTCCTAGATAATGCACTCAAAGGGCACTAAGCATAGAGTGTGAAAACTGAGTTTCCTTGAGAGCTGCTTGGAAGCCTGATGGTGTGTAAAGTTAGTGAGCCAAATGGAGTTGTTCTCCCACAAGAACCACTTGGCTGATCCTTCTTCAACATGCCATTCACCAACATGCAGTGTTTCCTTGATTGAATTAGCTCTCACACCAATATTTGCGTCTAGAGCCTTTGCATTGAGGGCTATCTGAAAACGGCTGTGACGCTGAAGTTGCCTGTGAATGTGGAGTTGGTGGCATGGGAAAGCCACCTGTGGAGCATTCGTTTGTGTGGGATGCTCTACCAGGTTCATTCCTAGATAATGCACTCAAAGGGCACTAAGCATAGAGTGTGAAAATGAGTTTCCTTGAGAGCTGCTTGGAAGCCTGATGGTGTGTGAAGTTAGTGAGCCAAATGGAGTTGTTCTCCCACAAGAACCACTCGGCTGATCCTTCTTCAATATGCCCTTCACCAACATGCAGTGTTTCCTTGATTGAATTAGCTCTCACACCAATATTTGCGTCTAGAGCCTTTGCATTGAGGGCTATCTGAAAACGGCTGTGGCGCTGAAGTTGCCTGTGAATGTGGAGTTGGTGGCATGTGAAACCCGCATGTGGATCATTCATTTGTGTGGGATACTCACCAAGCTTCATTTCAGTCCTAGGCACTCAAAGGGCACTAAGCATAGAGTGTGAAAACTGAGTTTCCTTGAGAGCTGCTTGGAAGCCTGATGGTGTGTGAAGTTAGTGAGCCAAATGGAGTTGTTCTCCCACAAGAACCACTCGGCTGATCCTTCTTCAATATGCCCTTCACCAACATGCAGTGTTTCCTTGATTGAATTAGCTCTCACACCAATATTTGCGTCTAGAGCCTTTGCATTGAAGGCTATCTGAAAACGGCTGTGGCGCTGAAGTTGCCTGTGAATGTGGAGTTGGTGGCATGGGAAAGCCACCTGTGGAGCATTCGTTTGTGTGGGATGCTCTACCAGGTTCATTCCTAGATAATGCACTCAAAGGGCACTAAGCATAGAGTGTGAAAATGAGTTTCCTTGAGAGCTGCTTGGAAGCCTGATGGTGTGTGAAGTTAGTGAGCCAAATGGAGTTGTTCTCCCACAAGAACCACTCGGCTGATCCTTCTTCAATATGCCCTTCACCAACATGCAGTGTTTCCTTGATTGAATTAGCTCTCACACCAATATTTGCGTCTAGAGCCTTTGCATTGAGGGCTATCTGAAAACGGCTGTGGCGCTGAAGTTGCCTGTGAATGTGGAGTTGGTGGCATGTGAAACCCGCATGTGGATCATTCATTTGTGTGGGATACTCACCAAGCTTCATTTCAGTCCTAGGCACTCAAAGGGCACTAAGCATAGAGTGTGAAAACTGAGTTTCCTTGAGAGCTGCTTGGAAGCCTGATGGTGTGTGAAGTTAGTGAGCCAAATGGAGTTGTTCTCCCACAAGAACCACTCGGCTGATCCTTCTTCAATATGCCCTTCACCAACATGCAGTGTTTCCTTGATTGAATTAGCTCTCACACCAATATTTGCGTCTAGAGCCTTTGCATTGAAGGCTATCTGAAAACGGCTGTGGCGCTGAAGTTGCCTGTGAATGTGGAGTTGGTGGCATGTGAAACCCGCATGTGGAGCATTCGTTTGTGTGGGATGCTCTACCAGGTTCATTCCTAGATAATGCACTCAAAGGGCACTAAGCATAGAGTGTGAAAACTGAGTTGCCTTAAGAGCTGCTTGGAAGCCTGATGGTGTGTGAAGTTAGTGAGCCAAATGGAGTTGTTCTCCCACAAGAACCACTCGGCTGATCCTTCTTCAATATGCCCTTCACCAACATGCAGTGCTTCCTTGATTGAATTAGCTCTCACACCAATATTTGCGTCTAGAGCCTTTGCATTGAGGGCTATCTGAAAACGGCTGTGGCGCTGAAGTTGCCTGTGAATGTGGAGTTGGTGGCATGTGAAACCCGCATGTGGAGCATTCGTTTGTGTGGGATGCTCTACCAGGTTCATTCCTAGATAATGCACTCAAAGGGCACTAAGCATAGAGTGTGAAAACTGAGTTTCCTTGAGAGCTGCTTGGAAGCCTGATGGTGTGTGAAGTTAGTGAGCCAAATGGAGTTGTTCTCCCACAAGAACCACTGGGCTGATCCTTCTTCAATATGCCCTTCACCAACATGCAGTGTTTCCTTGATTGAATTAGCTCTCACACCAATATTTGCGTCTAGAGCCTTTGCATTGAGGGCTATCTGAAAACGGCTGTGGCGCTGAAGTTGCCTGTGAATGTGGAGTTGGTGGCATGTGAAACCCGCATGTGGAGCATTCGTTTGTGTGGGATGCTTTGCCAGGTTCATTCCTAGATAATGCACTCAAAGGGCACTGAGCATAGAGTGTGAAAACTGAGTTTCCTTGAGAGCTGCTTGGAAGCCTGATGGTGTGTGAAGTTAGTGAGCCAAATGGAGTTGTTCTCCCACAAGAACCACTCGGCTGATCCTTCTTCAATATGCCCTTCACCAACATGCAGTGTTTCCTTGATTGAATTAGCTCTCACACCAATATTTGCGTCTAGAGCCTTTGCATTGAGGGCTATCTGAAAACGGCTGTGGAGCTGAAGTTGCCTGTGAATGTGGAGTTGGTGGCATGTGAAACCCGCATGTGGAGCATTCGTTTGTGTGGGATGCTCACCAAGCTTCATTTCAGTCCTAGGCACTCAAGGGCACTAAGCATAGAGTGTGAAAACTGAGTTGCCCTGAGAGCTGTTTGGAAGCCTGATGGTGTGTGAAGTTAGTGAGCCAAATGGAGTTGTTCTCCCACAAGAACCACTCGGCTGATCCTTCTTCAATATGCCCTTCACCAACATGCAGTGTTTCCTTGATTGAATTAGCTCTCACACCAATATTTGCGTCTAGAGCCTTTGCATTGAGGGCTATCTGAAAACGGCTGTGGCGCTGAAGTTGCCTGTGAATGTGGAGTAGGTGGCATGTGAAACCCGCATGTGGAGCATTCGTTTGTGTGGGATGCTCTACCAGGTTCATTCCTAGATAATGCACTCAAAGGGCACTAAGCATAGAGTGTGAAAACTGAGTTTCCTTGAGAGCTGCTTGGAAGCCTGATGGTGTGTGAAGTTAGTGAGCCAAATGGAGTTGTTCTCCCACAAGAACCACTCGGCTGATCCTTCTTCAATATGCCCTTCACCAACATGCAGTGTTTCCTTGATTGAATTAGCTCTCACACCAATATTTGTGTCTAGAGCCTTTGCATTGAGGGCTATCTGAAAATGGCTGTGACGCTGAAGTTGCCTGTGAATGTGGAGTAGGTGGCATGTGAAACCGGCATGTGGAGCATTCGTTTGTGTGGGATGCTCTGCCAGGTTCATTCCTAGATAATGCACTCAAAGGGCACTAAGCATAGAGTGTGAAAACTGAGTTTCCTTGAGAGCTGCTTGGAAGCCTGATGGTGTGTGAAGTTAGTGAGCCAAATGGAGTTGTTCTCCCACAAGAACCACTCGGCTGATCCTTCTTCAATATGCCCTTCACCAACATGCAGTGTTTCCTTGATTGAATTAGCTCTCACACCAATATTTGCGTCTAGAGCCTTTGCATTGAGGGCTATCTGAAAACGGCTGTGGCGCTGAAGTTGCCTGTGAATGTGGAGTTGGTGGCATGTGAAACCCGCATGTGGAGCATTCGTTTGTGTGGGATGCTCTGCCAGGTTCATTCCTAGATAATGCACTCAAAGGGCACTAAGCATAGAGTGTGAAAACTGAGTTTCCTTGAGAGCTGCTTGGAAGCCTGATGGTGTGTGAAGTTAGTGAGCCAAATGGAGTTGTTCTCCCACAAGAACCACTCGGCTGATCCTTCTTCAATATGCCCTTCACCAACATGCAGTGTTTCCTTGATTGAATTAGCTCTCACACCAATATTTGCGTCTAGAGCCTTTGCATTGAGGGCTATCTGAAAACGGCTGTGGCGCTGAAGTTGCCTGTGAATGTGGAGTTGGTGGCATGTGAAACCCGCATGTGGAGCATTCATTTGTGTGGGATGCTCACCAAGCTTCATTTCAGTCCTAGGCACTCAAAGGGCACTAAGCATAGAGTGTGAAAACTGAGTTTCCTTGAGAGCTGCTTGGAAGCCTGATGGTGTGTGAAGTTAGTGAGCCAAATGGAGTTGTTCTCCCACAAGAACCACTCGGCTGATCCTTTTTCAATATGCCCTTCACCAACATGCAGTGTTTCCTTGATTGAATTAGCTCTCACACCAATATTTGCGTCTAGAGCCTTTGCATTGAGGGCTATCTGAAAACGGCTGTGGCGCTGAAGTTGCCTGTGAATGTGGAGTTGGTGGCATATGAAACCCGCATGTGGAGCATTCGTTTTTGTGGGATGCTCTGCCAGGTTCATTCCTAGATAATGCACTCAAAGGGCACTAAGCATAGAGTGTGAAAACTGAGTTTCCTTGAGAGCTGCTTGGAAGCCTGATGGTGTGTAAAGTTAGTGAGCCAAATGGAGTTGTTCTCCCACAAGAACCACTCGGCTGATCCTTCTTCAATATGCCCTTCACCAACATGCAGTGTTTCCTTGATTGAATTAGCTCTCACAGCAATATTTGCGTCTAGAGCCTTTGCATTGAGGGCTATCTGAAAACGGCTGTGGCGCTGAAGTTGCCTGTGAATGTGGAGTTGGTGGCATGTGAAACCCGCATGTGGAGCATTCGTTTGTGTGGGATGCTCTGCCAGGTTCATTTCAGTCCTAGGCACTCAAAGGGCACTAAGCATAGAGTGTGAAAACTGAGTTTCCTTGAGAGCTGCTTGGAAGCCTGATGGTGTGTGAAGTTAGTGAGCCAAATGGAGTTGTTCTCCCACAAGAACCACTCGGCTGATCCTTCTTCAATATGCCCTTCACCAACATGCAGTGTTTCCTTGATTGAATTAGCTCTCACACCAATATTTGCGTCTAGAGCCTTTGCATTGAGGGCTATCTGAAAACGGCTGTGGCGCTGAAGTTGCCTGTGAATGTGGAGTTGGTGGCATGTGAAACCCGCATGTGGAGCATTGGTTTGTGTGGGATGCTCTGCCAGGTTCATTCCTAGATAATGCACTCAAAGGGCACTAAGCATAGAGTGTGAAAACTGAGTTTCCTTGAGAGCTGCTTGGAAGCCTGGTGGTGTGTGAAGTTAGTGAGCCAAATGGAGTTGTTCTCCCACAAGAACCACTCGGCTGATCCTTCTTCAATATACCCTTCACCAACATGCAGTGTTTCCTTGATTGAATTAGCTCTCACACCAATATTTGCGTTTAGAGCCTTTGCATTGAGGGCTATCTGAAAACGGCTGTGGCGCTGAAGTTGCCTGTGAATGTGGAGTTGGTGGCATGTGAAACCCGCATGTGGAGCATTCGTTTGTGTGGGATGCTCTACCAGGTTCATTCCTAGATAATGCACTCAAAGGGCACTAAGCATAGAGTGTGAAAACTGAGTTTCCTTGAGAGCTGCTTGGAAGCCTGATGGTGTGTGAAGTTAGTGAGCCAAATGGAGTTGTTCTCCCACAAGAACCACTCGGCTGATCCTTCTTCAATATGCCCTTCACCAACATGCAGTGTTTCCTTGTTTGAATTATCTCTCACACCAATATTTGTGTCTAAAGCCTTTGCATTGAGGGCTATCTGGAAACTACTGTGGCGCTGAAGTTGCCTGTGAATGTGGAGTAGGTGGCATGTGAAACCCGCATGTGGAGCATTCGTTTGTGTGGGATGCTCACCAAGCTTCATTTCAGTCCTAGGCACTCAAAGGGCACTAAGCATAGAGTGTGAAAACTGAGTTTCCTTGAGAGCTGCTTGGAAGCCTGATGGTGTGTGAAGTTAGTGAGCCAAATGGAGTTGTTCTCCCACAAGAACCACTCGGCTGATCCTTTTTCAATATGCCGTTCACCAACATGCAGTGTTTCCTTGATTGAATTAGCTCTCACACCAATATTTGCATCTAGAGCCTTTGCATTGAGGGCTATCTGAAAACGGCTGTGGCGCTGAAGTTGCCTGTGAATGTGGAGTTGGTGGCATATGAAACCCGCATGTGGAGCATTCGTTTTTTTGGGATGCTCTGCCAGGTTCATTCCTAGATAATGCACTCAAAGGGCACTAAGCATAGAGTGTGAAAACTGAGTTTCCTTGAGAGCTGCTTGGAAGCCTGATGGTGTGTAAAGTTAGTGAGCCAAATGGAGTTGTTCTCCCACAAGAACCACTTGGCTGATCCTTCTTCAACATGCCATTCACCAACATGCAGTGTTTCCTTGATTGAATTAGCTCTCACACCAATATTTGCGTCTAGAGCCTTTGCATTGAGGGCTATCTGAAAACGGCTGTGACGCTGAAGTTGCCTGTGAATGTGGAGTTGGTGGCATGGGAAAGCCACCTGTGGAGCATTCGTTTGTGTGGGATGCTCTACCAGGTTCATTCCTAGATAATGCACTCAAAGGGCACTAAGCATAGAGTGTGAAAATGAGTTTCCTTGAGAGCTGCTTGGAAGCCTGATGGTGTGTGAAGTTAGTGAGCCAAATGGAGTTGTTCTCCCACAAGAACCACTCGGCTGATCCTTCTTCAATATGCCCTTCACCAACATGCAGTGTTTCCTTGATTGAATTAGCTCTCACACCAATATTTGCGTCTAGAGCCTTTGCATTGAGGGCTATCTGAAAACGGCTGTGGCGCTGAAGTTGCCTGTGAATGTGGAGTTGGTGGCATGTGAAACCCGCATGTGGATCATTCATTTGTGTGGGATACTCACCAAGCTTCATTTCAGTCCTAGGCACTCAAAGGGCACTAAGCATAGAGTGTGAAAACTGAGTTTCCTTGAGAGCTGCTTGGAAGCCTGATGGTGTGTGAAGTTAGTGAGCCAAATGGAGTTGTTCTCCCACAAGAACCACTCGGCTGATCCTTCTTCAATATGCCCTTCACCAACATGCAGTGTTTCCTTGATTGAATTAGCTCTCACACCAATATTTGCGTCTAGAGCCTTTGCATTGAAGGCTATCTGAAAACGGCTGTGGCGCTGAAGTTGCCTGTGAATGTGGAGTTGGTGGCATGTGAAACCCGCATGTGGAGCATTCGTTTGTGTGGGATGCTCTGCCAGGTTCATTCCTAGATAATGCACTCAAAGGGCACTGAGCATAGAGTGTGAAAACTGAGTTTCCTTGAGAGCTGCTTGGAAGCCTGATGGTGTGTGAAGTTAGTGAGCCAAATGGAGTTGTTCTCCCACAAGAACCACTCGGCTTATACTTCTGCAATATGCCCTTCACCAACATGCAGTGTTTCCTTGATTGAATTAGCTCTCACACCAATATTTGCGTCTAGAGCCTTTGCATTGAGGGCTATCTGAAAACGGCTGTGGAGCTGAAGTTGCCTGTGAATGTGGAGTTGGTGGCATGTGAAACCCGCATGTGGAGCATTCGTTTGTGTGGGATGCTCACCAAGCTTCATTTCAGTCCTAGGCACTCAAAGGGCACTAAGCATAGAGTGTGAAAACTGAGTTTCCTTGAGAGCTGCTTGGAAGCCTGATGGTGTGTGAAGTTAGTGAGCCAAATGGAGTTGTTCTCCCACAAGAACCACTCGGCTGATCCTTCTTCAATATGCCCTTCACCAACATGCAGTGTTTCCTTGATTGAATTAGCTCTCACACCAATATTTGCGTCTAGAGCCTTTGCATTGAGGGCTATCTGAAAACGGCTGTGGCGCTGAAGTTGCCTGTGAATGTGGAGTAGGTGGCATGTGAAACCCGCATGTGGAGCATTCGTTTGTGTGGGATGCTCTACCAGGTTCATTCCTAGATAATGCACTCAAAGGGCACTAAGCATAGAGTGTGAAAACTGAGTTTCCTTGAGAGCTGCTTGGAAGCCTGATGGTGTGTGAAGTTAGTGAGCCAAATGGAGTTGTTCTCCCACAAGAACCACTCGGCTGATCCTTCTTCAATATGCCCTTCACCAACATGCAGTGTTTCCTTGATTGAATTAGCTCTCACACCAATATTTGTGTCTAGAGCCTTTGCATTGAGGGCTATCTGAAAATGGCTGTGACGCTGAAGTTGCCTGTGAATGTGGAGTAGGTGGCATGTGAAACCGGCATGTGGAGCATTCGTTTGTGTGGGATGCTCTGCCAGGTTCATTCCTAGATAATGCACTCAAAGGGCACTAAGCATAGAGTGTGAAAACTGAGTTTCCTTGAGAGCTGCTTGGAAGCCTGATGGTGTGTGAAGTTAGTGAGCCAAATGGAGTTGTTCTCCCACAAGAACCACTCGGCTGATCCTTCTTCAATATGCCCTTCACCAACATGCAGTGTTTCCTTGATTGAATTAGCTCTCACACCAATATTTGCGTCTAGAGCCTTTGCATTGAGGGCTATCTGAAAACGGCTGTGGCGCTGAAGTTGCCTGTGAATGTGGAGTTGGTGGCATGTGAAACCCGCATGTGGAGCATTCGTTTGTGTGGGATGCTCTGCCAGGTTCATTCCTAGATAATGCACTCAAAGGGCACTGAGCATAGAGTGTGAAAACTGAGTTTCCTTGAGAGCTGCTTGGAAGCCTGATGGTGTGTGAAGTTAGTGAGCCAAATGGAGTTGTTCTCCCACAAGAACCACTCGGCTGATCCTTCTTCAATATGCCCTTCACCAACATGCAGTGTTTCCTTGATTGAATTAGCTCTCACACCAATATTTGCGTCTAGAGCCTTTGCCTTGAGGGCTATCTGAAAACGGCTGTGGCGCTGAAGTTGCCTGTGAATGTGGAGTTGGTGGCATGTGAAAGCCGCATGTGGAGCATTCGTTTGTGTGGGATGCTCTACCAGGTTCATTCCTAGATAATGCACTCAAAGGGCACTAAGCATAGAGTGTGAAAACTGAGTTTCCTTGAGAGCTGCTTGGAAGCCTGATGGTGTGTGAAGTTAGTGAGCCAAATGGAGTTGTTCTGCCACAAGAACCACTCGGCTGATCCTTCTTCAATATGCCCTTCACCAACATGCAGTGTTTCCTTGATTGAATTAGCTCTCACACCAATATTTGCGTCTAGAGCCTTTGCATTGAGGGCTATCTGAAAACGGCTGTGGCGCTAAAGTTGCCTGTGAATGTGGAGTAGGTGGCATGTGAAACCCGCATGTGGAGCATTCGTTTGTGTGGGATGCTCTACCAGGTTCATTCCTAGATAATGCACTCAAAGGGCACTAAGCATAGAGTGTGAAAACTGAGTTTCCTTGAGAGCTGCTTGGAAGCCTGATGGTGTGTGAAGTTAGTGAGCCAAATGGAGTTGTTCTCCCACAAGAACCACTGGGCTGATCCTTCTTCAATATGCCCTTCACCAACATGCAGTGTTTCCTTGATTGAATTAGCTCTCACACCAATATTTGCGTCTAGAGCCTTTGCATTGAGGGATAATTGAAAACGGCTGTGGCGCTGAAGTTGCCTGTGAATGTGGAGTTGGTGGCATGTGAAACCCGCATGTGGAGCATTCGTTTGTGTGGGATGCTCACCAAGCTTCATTTCAGTCCTAGGCACTCAAAGGGCACTAAGCATAGAGTGTGAAAACTGAGTTTCCTTGAGAGCTGCTTGGAAGCCTGATGGTGTGTGAAGTTAGTGAGCCAAATGGAGTTGTTCTCCCACAAGAACCACTCAGCTGATCCTTCTTCAATATGCCCTTCACCAACATGCAGTGTTTCCTTGATTGAATTAGCTCTCACACCAATATTTGCGTCTAGAGCCTTTGCCTTGAGGGCTATCTGAAAACGGCTGTGGCGCTGAAGTTGCCTGTGAATGTGGAGTTGGTGGCATGTGAAACCCGCATGTGGAGCATTCGTTTGTGTGGGATGCTCTGCCAGGTTCATTCCTAGATAATGCACTCAAAGGGCACTAAGCATAGAGTGTGAAAACTGAGTTTCCTTGAGAGCTGCTTGGAAGCCTGATGGTGTGTAATGTTAGTGAGCCAAATGGAGTTGTTCTCCCACAAGAACCACTCGGCTGATCCTTCTTCAACATGCCCTTCACCAACATGCAGTGTTTCCTTGATTGAATTAGCTCTCACACCAATATTTGCGTCTAGAGCCTTTGCATTGAGGGCTATCTGAAAACGGCTGTGGCGCTGAAGTTGCCTGTGAATGTGGAGTTGGTGGCATGGGAAACCTGCATGTGGAGCATTCGTTTGTGTGGGATGCTCTACCAGGTTCATTCCTAGATAATGCACTCAAAGGGCACTAAACATTCAGTGTGAAAATGAGTTTCCTTGAGAGCTGCTTGGAATCCTGATGGTGTGTGAAGTTAGTGAGCCAAATGGAGTTGTTCTCCCACAAGAACCACTCGGCTGATCCTTCTTCAATATGCCCTTCACCAACATGCAGTGTTTCCTTGATTGAATTAGCTCTCACACCAATATTTGCGTCTAGAGCCTTTGCATTGAGGGCTATCTGAAAACGGCTGTGGCGCTGAAGTTGCCTGTGAATGTGGAGTTGGTGGCATGTGAAACCCGCATGTGGAGCATTCATTTGTGTGGGATGCTCACCAAGCTTCATTTCAGTCCTAGTCACTCAAAGGGCACTAAGCATAGAGTGTGAAAACTGAGTTTCCTTGAGAGCTGCTTGGAAGCCTGATGGTGTGTGAAGTTAGTGAGCCAAATGGAGTTGTTCTCCCACAAGAACCACTCGGCTGATCCTTTTTCAATATGCCCTTCACCAACATGCAGTGTTTCCTTGATTGAATTAGCTCTCACACCAATATTTGCGTCTAGAGCCTTTGCATTGAGGGCTATCTGAAAACGGCTGTGGCGCTGAAGTTGCCTGTGAATGTGGAGTTGGTGGCATATGAAACCCGCATGTGGAGCATTCGTTTTTGTGGGATGCTCTGCCAGGTTCATTCCTAGATAATGCACTCAAAGGGCACTAAGCATAGAGTGTGAAAACTGAGTTGCCTTGAGAGCTGCTTGGAAGCCTGATGGTGTGTGAAGTTAGTGAGCCAAATGGAGTTGTTCTCCCACAAGAACCACTTGGCTGATCCTTCTTCAACATGCCATTCACCAACATGCAGTGTTTCCTTGATTGAATAAGCTCTCACACCAATATTTGCGTCTAGAGCCTTTGCATTGAGGGCTATCTGAAAACGGCTGTGACGCTGAAGTTGCCTGTGAATGTGGAGTTGGTGGCATGGGAAAGCCACCTGTGGAGCATTCGTTTGTGTGGGATGCTCTACCAGGTTCATTCCTAGATAATGCACTCAAAGGGCACTAAGCATAGAGTGTGAAAATGAGTTTCCTTGAGAGCTGCTTGGAAGCCTGATGGTGTGTGAAGTTAGTGAGCCAAATGGAGTTGTTCTCCCACAAGAACCACTCGGCTGATCCTTCTTCAATATGCCCTTCACCAACATGCAGTGTTTCCTTGATTGAATTAGCTCTCACACCAATATTTGCGTCTAGAGCCTTTGCATTGAGGGCTATCTGAAAACGGCTGTGGCGCTGAAGTTGCCTGTGAATGTGGAGTTGGTGGCATGTGAAACCCGCATGTGGAGCATTCATTTGTGTGGGATGCTCACCAAGCTTCATTTCAGTCCTCGGCACTCAAAGGGCACTAAGCATAGAGTGTGAAAACTGAGTTTCCTTGAGAGCTGCTTGGAAGCCTGATGGTGTGTGAAGTTAGTGAGCCAAATGGAGTTGTTCTCCCACAAGAACCACTCGGCTGATCCTTCTTCAATATGCCCTTCACCAACATGCAGTGTTTCCTTGATTGAATTAGCTCTCACACCAATATTTGCGTCTAGAGCCTTTGCATTGAGGGCTATCTGAAAACGGCTGTGGCGCTGAAGTTGCCTGTGAATGTGGAGTTGGTGGCATGTGAAACCCGCATGTGGAGCATTCGTTTGTGTGGGATGCTCTACCAGGTTCATTCCTAGATAATGCACTCAAAGGGCACTAAGCATAGAGTGTGAAAACTGAGTTGCCTTAAGAGCTGCTTGGAAGCCTGATGGTGTGTGAAGTTAGTGAGCCAAATGGAGTTGTTCTCCCACAAGAACCACTCGGCTGATCCTTCTTCAATATGCCCTTCACCAACATGCAGTGTTTCCTTGATTGAATTAGCTCTCACACCAATATTTGCGTCTAGAGCCTTTGCATTGAGGGCTATCTGAAAACGGCTGTGGCGCTGAAGTTGCCTGTGAATGTGGAGTTGGTGGCATGCGAAACCCGCATGTGGAGCATTCATTTGTGTGGGATGCTCACCAAGCTTCATTTCAATCCTAGGCACTCAAAGGGCACTAAGCATAGAGTGTGAAAACTGAGTTTCCTTGAGAGCTGCTTGGAAGCCTGATGGTGTGTGACGTTAGTGAGCCAAATGGAGTTGTTCTCCCACAAGAACCACTCGGCTGATCCTTCTTCAATATGCCCTTCACCAACATGCAGTGTTTCCTTGATTGAATTAGCTCTCACACCAATATTTGCGTCTAGAGCCTATGCATTGAGGGCTATCTGAAAACGGCTGTGGCGCTGAAGTTGCCTGTGAATGTGGAGTTGGTGGCATGTGAAACCCGCATGTGGAGCATTCATTTGTGTGGGATGCTCACCAAGCATCATTTCAGTCCTAGGCACTCAAAGGGCACTAAGCATAGAGTGTGAAAACTGAGTTTCCTTGAGAGCTGCTTGGAAGCATGATGGTGTGTGAAGTTAGTGAGCCAAATGGAGTTGTTCTCCCACAAGAACCACTTGGCTGATCCTTCTTCAATATGCCCTTCACCAACATGCAGTGTTTCCTTGATTGAATTAGCTCTCACACCAATATTTGCGTCTAGAGCCTTTGCATTGAGGGCTATCTGAAAACGGCTGTGACGCTGAAGTTGCCTGTGAATGTGGAGTTGGTGGCATGTGAAACCCGCATGTGGAGCATTCATTTGTGTGGGATGCTCTACCAGGTTCATTCCTAGATAATGCACTCAAAGGGCACTAAGCATAGAGTGTGAAAACTGAGTTTCCTTGAGAGCTGCTTGGAAGCCTGATGGTGTGTGAAGTTAGTGAGCCAAATGGAGTTGTTCTGCCACAAGAACCACTCGGCTGATCCTTCGTCAATATGCCCTTCACCAACATGCAGTGTTTCCTTGATTGAATTAGCTCTCACACCAATATTCGCGTCTAGAGCCTTTGCATTGAAGGCTATCTGAAAACGGCTGTGTCGCTGAAGTTGCCTGTGAATGTGGAGTTGGTGGCATGTGAAACCCGCATGTGGAGCATTCGTTTGTGTGGTATGCTCACCAAGCTTCATTTCAGTCCTAGGCACTCAAAGGGCACTAAGCATAGAGTGTGAAAACTGAGTTTCCTTGAGAGCTGCTTGGAAGCCTGATGGTGTGTGAAGTTAGTGAGCCAAATGGAGTTGTTCTCCCACAAGAACCACTCGGCTGATCCTTCTTCAATCTGCCCTTCACCAACATGCAGTGTTTCCTTGATTGAATAAGCTCTCACACCAATATTTGTGTCTAGAGCCTTTGCATTGAGGGCTATCTGAAAACGGCTGTGACGCTGAAGTTGCCTGTGAATGTGGAGTTGGTGGCATGTGAAACCCCCATGAGGAGCATTCGTTTGTGTTGGATGCTCACCAAGCTTCTTTTCAGTCCTAGGCACTCAAAGGGCACTAAGCATAGAGTGTGAAAATGAGTTTCCTTGAGAGCTGCTTGGAAGCCTGATGGTGTGTGAAGTTAGTGAGCCAAATGGAGTTGTTCTCCCACAAGAACCACTCGGCTGATCCTTCTTCAATATGCCCTTCACCAACATGCAGTGTTTCCTTGATTGAATTAGCTCTCACACCAATATTTGCTTCTAGAGCCTTTGCATTGAGGGCTATCTGAAAACGGCTGTGGCGCTGAAGTTGCCTGTGAATGTGGAGTTGGTGGCATGTGAAACCCGCATGTGGAGCATTCATTTGTGTGGGATGCTCACCAAGCTTCATTTCAGTCCTAGGCACTCAAAGGGCACTAAGCATAGAGTGTGAAACCTGAGTTTCCTTGAGAGCTGCTTGGAAGCCTGATGGTGTGTGAAGTTAGTGAGCCAAATGGAGTTGTTCTCCCACAAGAACCACTCGGCTGATCCTTCTTCAATATGCCCTTCACCAACATGCAGTGTTTCCTTGATTGAATTAGCTCTCACACCAATATTTGCGTCTAGAGCCTTTGCGTTGAGGGCTATCTGAAAACGGCTGTGGCGCTGAAGTTGCCTGTGAATGTGGAGTTGGTGGCATGTGAAACCCGCATGTGGAGCATTCGTTTGTGTGGGATGCTCTGCCAGGTTCATTTCAGTCCTAGGCACTCAAAGGGCACTAAGCATAGAGTGTGAAAAGTGAGTTTCCTTGAGAGCTGCTTGGAAGCCTGATGGTATGTGAAGTTAGTGATCCAAATGGAGTTGTTCTCCCACAAGAACCACTCGGCTGATCCTTCTTCAATATGCCCTTCACCAACATGCAGTGTTTCCTTGATTGAATTAGCTCTCACACCAATATTTGCGTCTAGAGCCTTTGCATTGAGGGCTACCTGAAAACGCCTTGGCGCTGAAGTTGCCTGTGAATGTGGAGTTGGTGGCATGTGAAACCCGCATGTGGAGCATTCGTTTGTGTGGGATGCTCTACCAGGTTCATTCCTAGATAATGCACTCAAAGGGCACTAAGCATAGAGTGTGAAAACTGAGTTTCCTTGAGAGCTGCTTGGAAGCCTGATGGTGTGTGAAGTTAGTGATCCAAATGGAGTTGTTCTCCCTCAAGAACCACTCGGCTGATCCTTCTTCAATATGCCCTTCACCAACATGCAGTGTTTCCTTGATTGAATTAGCTCTCACACCAATATTTGCGTCTAGAGCCTTTGCATTGAGGGCTATCTGAAAACGGCTGTGACACTGAAGTTGCCTGTGAATGTGGAGTTGGTGGCATGTGAAACCCGCATGTGGAGCATTCGTTTGTGTAGGATGCTCTACCAGGGTCATTCCTAGATAGTGCACTCAAAGGGCACTAAGCATAGAGTGTGAAAACTGAGTTTCCTTGAGAGCTGCTTGGAAGCCTGATGGTGTGTGAAGTTAGTGAGCCAAATGGAGTTGTTCTCCCACAAGAACTACTCGGCTGATCCTTCTTCAATATGCCCTTCACCAACATGCAGTGTTTCCTTGATTGAATTAGCTCTCACACCAATATTTGCGTCTAGAGCCTTTGCATTGAGGGCTATCTGAAAACGGCTGTGGCACTGAAGTTGCCATTGAATGTGGAGTTGGTGGCATGTGAAACCCGCATGTGGAGCATTCGTTTGTGTGGGATGCTCTACCAGGTTCATTCCTAGATAATGCACTCAAAGAGCACTATGCATAGAGTGTGAAAACTGAGTTTCCTTGAGAGCTGATTGGAAGCTTGATGGTGTGTGAAGTTAGTGAGCCAAATGGAGTTGTTCTCCCACAAGAACCACTCGGCTGATCCTTCTTCAATATGCCCTTCTCCAAAATGCAGTGTTTCTTTGATTGAATTAGCTCTCACACCAATATTTGTGTCTAGAAGCTTTGCATTGAGGGCTATCTGAAAACGGCTGTGGCGCTGAAGTTGCCTGTGAATGTGGAGTTGGTGGCATGTGAAACCCGCATGTGGAGCATTCGTTTGTGTGGGATGCTCACCAAGATTCATTTCAGTCCTAGGCACTCAAAGGGCACTAAGCATAGAGTGTGAAAACTGAGTTTCCTTGAGAGCTACTTGGAAGCCTGATGGTGTGTGAAGTTAGTGAGCCAAATGGAGTTGTTCTCCCACAAGAACCACTCGGCTGATCCTTCTTCAATATGCCCTTCACCAACATGCAGTGTTTCCTTGATTGAATAAGCTCTCACACAAATATTTGCGTCTAGAGCCTTTGCATTGAGGGCTACCTGAAAACGGTTGTGGCGCTGAAGTTGCCTGTGAATGTGGAGTTGGTGGCATGTGAAACCCGCATGTGGAGCATTCGTTTGTGTGGGATGCTCTACCAGGTTCATTCCTAGATAATGCACTCAAAGGGCACTAAGCATAGAGTGTGAAAAGTGAGTTTCCTTGAGAGCTGCTTGGAAGCCTGATGGTGTGTGAAGTTAGTGAGCCAAATGGAGTTGTTCTCCCACAAGAACCACTCGGCTGATCCTTCGTCAATATGCCCTTCACCAACATGCAGTGTTTCCTTGATTGAATTAGCTCTCACACCAATATTTGTGTCTAGAGCCTTTGCATTGAGGGCTATCTGAAAATGGCTGTGGCGGTGAAGTTGCCTGTGAATGTGGAGTTGGTGGCATGTGAAACCCGCATGTGGAGCATTCGTTTGTGTGGGATGCTCACCAAGCTTCATTTCAGTCCTAGGCACTCAAAGGGCACTAAGCATAGAGTGTGAAAACTGAGTTTCCTTGAGAGCTGCTTGGAATCCTGATGGTGTGTGAAGTTAGTGAGCCAAATGGAGTTGTTCTCCCACAAGAACCACTCGGCTGATCCTTCTTCAATATGCCCTTCACCAACATGCAGTGTTTCCTTGATTGAATAAGCTCTCACACCAATATTTGCGTCTAGAGCCTTTGCATTGAGGGCTATCTGAAAACGGCTGTGGCGCTGAAGTTGCCTGTGAATGTGGAATAGGTGGCATGTGAAACCCGCATGTGGAGCATTCGTTTGTGTGGGATGCTCTACCAGGTTCATTCCTAGATAGTGCACTCAAAGGGCACTAAGCATAGAGTGTGAAAATGAGTTTCCTTGAGAGCTGCTTGGAAGCCTGATGGTGTGTGAAGTTAGTGATCCAAATGGAGTTGTTCTCCCACAAGAACCACTCGGCTGATTCTTCTTCAATATGCCCTTCACCAACATGCAGTGTTTCCTTGATTGAATTAGCTCTCACACCAATATTTGCGTCTAGAGCCTTTGCATTGAGGGCTATCTGAAAACGGCTGTGGCGCTGAAGTTGCCTGTGAATGTGGAGTTGGTGGCATGTGAAACCCGCATGTGGAGCATTCGTTTGTGTGGGATGCTCACCAAGCTTCATTTCAGTCCTAGGCACTCAAAGGGCACTAAGCATAGAGTGTGAAAACTGAGTTTCCTTGAGAGCTGCTTGGAAGCCTGATGGTGTGTGAAGTTAGTGAGCCAAATGGAGTTGTTCTCCCACAAGAACCACTCGGCTGATCCTTCTTCAATATGCCCTTCACCAACATCCAGTGTTTCCTTGATTGAATTAGCTCTCACACCAATATTTGCGTCTAGAGCCTTTGCGTTGAGGGCTATCTGAAAACGGCTGTGGCGCTGAAGTTGCCTGTGAATGTGGAGTTGGTGGCATGTGAAACCCGCATGTGGAGCATTCGTTTGTGTGGGATGCTCTACCAGGTTCATTCCTAGATAATGCACTCAAAGGGCACTAAGCATAGAGTGTGAAAACTGAGTTTCCTTGAGAGCTGCTTGGAAGCCTGATGGTGTGTGAAGTTAGTGATCCAAATGGAGTTGTTCTCCCACAAGAACCACTCGGCTGATCCTTCTTCAATATGCCCTTCACCAACATGCAGTGTTTCCTTGATTGAATTAGCTCTCACACCAATATTTGCGTCTAGAGCCTTTGCGTTGAGGGCTATCTGAAAACGGCTGTGGCGCTGAAGTTGCCTGTGAATGTGGAGTTGGTGGCATGTGAAACCCCCATGTGGAGCATTCGTTTGTGTGGGATGCTCTACCAGGTTCATTCCTATATAGTGCACTCAAAGGGCACTATGCATAGAGTGTGAAAATGAGTTTCCTTGAGAGCTGCTTGGAAGCCTGATGGTGTGTGAAGTTAGTGAGCCAAATGGAGTTGTTCTCCCACAAGAACCACTCGGCTGATTCTTCTTCAATATGCCCTTCACCAACATGCAGTGTTTCCTTGATTGAATTAGCTCTCACACCAATATTTGCGTGTAGAGCCTTTGCATTGAGGGCTATCTGAAAACGGCTGTGGCGCTGAAGTTGCCTGTGAATGTGGAGTTGGTGGCATGTGAAACCCGCATGTGGAGCATTCGTTTGTGTGGGATGCTCTACCAGGTTCATTCCTAGATAGTGCACTCAAAGGGTACTAAGCATAGAGTGTGAAAATGAGTTTCCTTGAGAGCTGCTTGGAAGCCTGATGGTGTGTGAAGTTAGTGAGCCAAATGGAGTTGTTCTCTCACAAGAACCACTCGGCTGATCCTTCTTCAATATGCCCTTCACCAACATGCAGTATTTCCATGATTGAATTAGCTCTCACACCAATATTTGCGTCTAGAGCCTTTGCATTGAGGGCTATCTGAAAACGGCTGTGGCGCTGAAGTTGCCTGTGAATGTGGAGTTGGTGGCATGTGAAACCCGCATGTGGAGCATTCGTTTGTGTGGGATGCTCTACCAGGTTCATTCCTAGATAATGCACTCAAAGGGCACTAAGCATAGAGTGTGAAAACTGAGTTTCCTTGAGAGCTGCTTGGAAGCCTGATGGTGTGTGAAGTTAGTGAGCCAAATGGAGTTGTTCTCCCACAAGGACCAGTCGGCTGATCCTTCTTCAATATGCCCTTCACCAACATGCAGTGTTTCCTTGATTGAATTAGCTCTTACACCAATATTTGTGTCTAGAGCCTTTGCATTGAGGGCTATCTGAAAATGGCTGTGGCGCAGAAGTTGCCTGTGAATGTGGAGTTTTTGGCATGTGAAACCCGCATGTGGAGCATTCGTTTGTGTGGGATGCTCACCAAGCTTCATTTCAGTCCTAGGCACTCAAAGGGCACTAAGCATAGAGTGTGAAAACTGAGTTTCCTTGAGAGCTGCTTGGAAGCCTGATGGTGTGTGAAGTTAGTGAGCCAAATGGAGTTGTTCTCCCACAAGAACCACTCGGCTGATCCTTCTTCAATATGCCCTTCACCAACATGCAGTGTTTCCTTGATTGAATAAGCTATCACATCAATATTTGCGTCTAGAGCCTTTGCATTGAGGGCTATCTGAAAACGGCTGTGGAGCTGAAGTTGCCTGTGAATGTGGAGTTTTTGGCATGTGAAACCCGCATGTGGAGCATTCGTTTGTGTGGGATGCTCACCAAGCTTCATTTCAGTCCTAGGAACTTAAAGGGCACTAAGCATAGAGTGTGAAAACTGAGTTTCCTTGAGAGCTGCTTGGAAGCCTGATGGTGTGTGAAGTTAGTGAGCCAAATGGAGTTGTTCTCCCACAAGAACCACTCGGCTGATCCTTCTTCAATATGCCCTTCACCAACATGCAGTGTTTCCTTGATTGAATAAGCTCTCACACAAATATTTGCGTCTAGAGCCTTTGCATTGAGGGCTATCTGAAAACGGCTGTGGCGCTGAAGTTGCCTGAGAATGTGGAGTTGGTGGCATGTGAAACCCGCATGTGGAGCATTCGTTTGTGTGGGATGCTCTACCAGGATGATTCCTAGATAATGCACTCAAAGGGCACTAAGCATAGAGTGTGAAAACTGAGTTTCCTTGAGAGCTGCTTGGAAGCCTGATGGTGTGTGAAGTTAGTGAGCCAAATGGAGTTGTTCTCCCACAAGAACCACTCGGCTGATCCTTCTTCAATATGCCCTTCACCAACATGCAGTGTTTCCTTGATTGAATTAGTTCTCACACCAATATTTGCGTCTAGAGCCTTTGCATTGAGGGCTATCTGAAAACGGCTATGGCGCTGAAGTTGCCTGTGAATGTGGAGTTGGTGGCATGTGAAACCCGCATGTGGAGCATTCGTTTGTGTGGGATGCTCTACCAGGTTCATTCCTAGATAATGCACTCAAAGGGCACTAAGCATAGAGTGTGAAAACTGAGTTTCCTTGAGAGCTGCTTGGAAGCCTGATGGTGTGTGAAGTTAGTGAGCCAAATGGAGTTGTTCTCCCACAAGGACCAGTCGGCTGATCCTTCTTCAATATGCCCTTCACCAACATGCAGTGTTTCCTTGATTGAATTAGCTCTTACACCAATATTTGTGTCTAGAGCCTTTGCATTGAGGGCTATCTGAAAATGGCTGTGGAGCTGAAGTTGCCTGTGAATGTGGAGTTTTTGGCATGTGAAACCCGCATGTGGAGCATTCGTTTGTGTGGGATGCTCACCAATATTCATTTCAGTCCTAGGCACTCAAAGGGCACTAAGCATAGAGTGTGAAAACTGAGTTTCCTTGAGAGCTGCTTGGAAGCCTGATGGTGTGTGAAGTTAGTGAGCCAAATGGAGTTGTTCTCCCACAAGAACCACTCGGCTGATCCTTCTTCAATATGCCCTTCACCAACATGCAGTGTTTCCTTGATTGAATAAGCTATCACATCAATATTTGCGTCTAGAGCCTTTGCATTGAGGGCTATCTGAAAACGGCTGTGGAGCTGAAGTTGCCTGTGAATGTGGAGTTTTTGGCATGTGAAACCCGCATGTGGAGCATTCGTTTGTGTGGGATGCTCACCAAGCTTCATTTCAGTCCTAGGAACTTAAAGGGCACTAAGCATAGAGTGTGAAAACTGAGTTTCCTTGAGAGCTGCTTGGAAGCCTGATGGTGTGTGAAGTTAGTGAGCCAAATGGAGTTGTTCTCCCACAAGAACCACTCGGCTGATCCTTCTTCAATATGCCCTTCACCAACATGCAGTGTTTCCTTGATTGAATAAGCTCTCACACCAATATTTTGCGTCTAGAGCCTTTGCATTGAGGGCTATCTGAAAACGGCTGTGGCGCTGAAGTTGCCTGTGAATGTGGAGTTGGTGGCATGTGAAACCCGCATGTGGAGCATTCGTTTGTGTGGGATGCTCTACCAGGATCATTCCTAGATAATGCACTCAAAGGGCACTATGCATAGAGTGTGAAAACTGAGTTTCCTTGAGAGCTGCTTGGAAGCCTGATGGTGTGTGAAGTTAGTGAGCCAAATGGAGTTGTTCTCCCACAAGAACCACTCGGCTGATCCTTCTTCAATATGCCCTTCACCAACATGCACTGTTTCCTTGATTGAATTAGTTCTCACACCAATATTTGTGTCTAGAGCCTTTGCATTGAGGGCTATCTGAAAACGGCTGTGGCGCTTAAGTTGCCTGTGAATGTGGAGTTTGGTGGCATGTGAAACCCGCATGTGGAGCATTCGTTTGTGTGGGATGCTCACCAGGTTCATTCCTAGGATAATGCACTCAAAGGGCACTAAGCCTAGAGTGTGAAAACTGAGTTTCCTTGAGAGCTGCTTGGAAGCCTGATGGTGTGTGAAGTTAGTGAGCCCAAATGGAGTTGTTCTCCCACAAGAACCACTCGGCTGATCCTTCTTCAATATGCCCTTCAGCAACATGCAGTGTTTCCTTGATTGAATTAGTTCTCACACCAATATTTGTGTCTAGAGCCTTTGCATTGAGGGCTATCTGAAAACGGCTGTGGCGCTGAAGTTGCCTGTCGAATGTGGAGTTGGTGGCATGTGAAACCGCATGTGGAGCATTCGTTTGTGTGGGATGCTCACCAAGCTTCATTTCAGTCCTAGGCACTCAAAGGGCACTAAGCATAGAGTGTGAAAACTGAGTTTCCTTGAGAGCTGCTTGGAAGCCTGATGGTGTGTGATGTTAGTGAGCCAAATGGAGTTGTTCTCCCACAAGAACCACTCGGCTGATCCTTCTTCAATATGCCCTTCACCAACATGCAGTGTTTCCTTGATTGAATAAGCTATCACATCAATATTTGTGTCTAGAGCCTTTGGCATTGAGGGCTATCTGAAAACGGCTGTGGCGCTGAAGTTGCCTGTGAATGTGGAGTTGGTGGCATGTGAAACCCGCATGTGGAGCATTCGTTTGTGTGGGATGCTCACCAAGCTTCATTTCAGTCCTAGGAACTTAAAGGGCACTAAGCATAGAGTGTGAAAACTGAGTTTCCTTGAGAGCTGCTTGGAAGCTGATGGTGTGTGAAGTTAGTTGAGCCAAATGGAGTTGTTCTCCCACAAGAACCACTCGGCTGATCCTTCTTCAATATGCCCTTCCACCAACATGCAGTGTTTCCTTGATTGAATTAGCTCTCACACCAATATTTGCGTCTAGAACCTTTGCATTGAGGGCTATCTGAAACGGCTGTGGCGCTGAAGTTGCCTGTGAATGTGGAGTTGTTGACATGTGAAACCGCATGTGGATCATTCTTTTGTGTGGATGCTCTACCAGGTTCATTCTTAGATAATGCACTCAAAGGGCACTAAGCATAGAGTGTGAAAACTGAGTTTCCTTGAGAGCTGCTTGGAAGCCTGATGGTGTGTGAAGTTAGTGAGCCAAATGGAGTTGTTCTCCACAAGAACCACTCGGCTGATCCTTCTTCAATATGCCCTTCACCAACATGCAGTGTTTCCTTGATTGAATTAGCTCTCACACCAATATTTGCGTCTAGAGCCTTTGCATTGAGGGCTATCTGAAAACGGCTATGGCGCTGAAGTTGCCTGTGAATGTGGAGTTGGTGGCATGTGAAACCCGCATGTGGAGCATTCGTTTTTGTTGGATGCTCTACCAGGTTCATTCCTAGATAATGCACTCAAAGGGCACTAAGCATAGAGTGTGAAAACTGAGTTTCCTTGAGAGCTGCTTGGAAGCCTGATGGTGTGTGAAGTTAGTGAGCCAAATGGAGTTGTTCTCCCACAAGAACCACTCGGCTGATCCTTCTTCAATATGCCCTTCACCAACATGCAGTGTTTCCTTGATTGAATAAGCTCTCACACCAATATTTGCGTGTAGAGCCTTTGCATTGAGGGCTATCTGAAAACGGCTGTGGCGCAGAAGTTGCCTGTGAATGTGGAGTTGGTGGCATGTGAAACCCGCATGTGGAGCATTCGTTTGTGTGGGATGGTCACCAAGCATCATTTCAGTCCTAGGCACTCAAAGGGCACTAAGCATAGAGTGTGAAAACTGAGTTTCCTTGAGAGCTGCTTGGAAGCCTGATGGTGTGTGAAGTTAGTGAGCCAAATGGAGTTGTTCTGCACAAGAACCACTAGGCTGATCCTTCTGCAATATGCCCTTCACCAACATGCAGTGTTTCCTTGATTGAATTAGCTCTCACACCAATATTTGCGTCTAGAGCCTTTGCATTGAGGGCTATCTGAAAACGGCTGTGGCGCTGAAGTTGCCTGTGAATGTGGAGTTGGTGGCATGTGAAACCCGCATGTAGGAGCATTCGTTTGTGTGGAATGCTCTACCAGGTTCATTCCTAGATAATGCACTCAAAGGCACTAAGCATAGAGTGTGAAAACTGAGTTTCCTTGAGAGCTGCTTGGAAGCCTGATGGTGTGTGAAGTTAGTGAGCCAAATGGAGTTGTTCTGCACAAGAACCACTAGGCTGATCCTTCTGCAATATGCCCTTCACCAACATGCAGTGTTTCCTTGATTGAATTAGCTCTCACACCAATATTTGCGTCTAGAGCCTTTGCATTGAGGGCTATCTGAAAACGGCTGTGGCGCTGAAGTTGCCTGTGAATGTGGAGTTGGTGGCATGTGAAACCCGCATGTGGAGCATTCGTTTGTGTGGGATGGTCACCAAGCATCATTTCAGTCCTAGGCACTCAAAGGGCACTAAGCATAGAGTGTGAAAACTGAGTTTCCTTGAGAGCTGCTTGGAAGCCTGATGGTGTGTGAAGTTAGTGAGCCAAATGGAGTTGTTCTGCCACAAGAACCACTAGGCTGATCCTTCTGCAATATGCCCTTCACCAACATGCAGTGTTTCCTTGATTGAATTAGCTCTCACACCAATATTTGCGTCTAGAGCCTTTGCATTGAGGGCTATCTGAAAACGGCTGTGGCGCTGAAGTTGCTTGTGAATGTGGAGTTGGTGGCATGTGAAACCCGCATGTGGAGCATTCGTTTGTGTGGAATGCTCTACCAGGTTCATTCCTAGATAATGCACTCAAAGGGCACTAAGCATAGAGTGTGAAAACTGAGTTTCCTTGAGAGCTGCTTGGAAGCCTGATGGTGTGTGAAGTTAGTGAGCCAAATGGAGTTGTTCTCCCACAAGAACCACTGGGCTGATCCTTCTTCAATATGCCCTTCACCAACATGCAGTGTTTCCTTGATTGAATTAGCTCTCACACCAATATTTGTGTCTAGAGCCTTTGCATTGAGGGCTATTTGAAAATGGCTGTGGCGCTGAAGTTGCCTGTGAATGTGGAGTTGGTGGCATGTGAAACCCGCATGTGGAGCATTCGTTTGTGTGGGATGCTCACCAAGCTTCATTTCAGTCCTAGGCACTCAAAGGGCACTAAGCATAGAGTGTGAAAACTGAGTTTCCTTGAGAGCTGCTTGGAAGCCTGATGGTGTGTGAAGTTAGTGAGCCAAATGGAGTTGTTCTCCCACAAGAACCACTCGGCTGATCCTTCTTCAATATGCCCTTCACCAACATGCAGTGTTTCCTTGATTGAATTAGCTCTTACACCAATATTCGCGTCTAGAGCCTTTGCATTGAGGGCTATCTGAAAACGGCTGTGGAGCTGAAGTTGCCTGTTAATGTGGAGTTGGTGGCATGTGAAACCCGCATGTGGAGCATTGGTTTGTGTGGGATGCTCTACCAGGTTCATTCCTAGATAGTGCACTCAAAGGGCACTAAGCATAGAGTGTGAATACTGAGTTTCCTTGAGAGCTGCTTGGAAGCCTGATGGTGTGTGAAGTTAGTGAGCCAAATGGAGTTGTTCTC
>NW_026696179.1:0-20845 GCF_030435755.1 Ochotona princeps | reverse complement strand
GGTCGCCCGGAAACAGGCATCGCCACTTTTTGCTAAGTGGCCGTAATAACGTGAAGAATCAAGGTGCGTTTATCAAGCTTGGCGCTGCGTTGTGCGTCAGGACCAGCTCCTACAGGCACTTGCCTGTGGCTTAATTGCTTGCTTAATTAAAGCTCGCCCATCACCACAGGGAAAGATGCCGGCACAGCGACGTGCCCTGTACCTGTGTCTTGTGATTGTGTGTTCGACAGTTGATGTCAGCCGGCGTGGCGATAGGCGTATCCGGTGGAGGCCATCATGGCGAAAGCGCAGTGTCAGCCAAGTCAACTAGTGTGTTGAGAATCCTGCTTTCACGGGAGCACTTCGGAACATCGAGTCCCACGCCATGTCGCGCTCTCGGCTGCACAAGGGAGACTGTGCCACATAAACACAATAAGCAGGCCGGCGTATCTATCTCAATACACAAGCTCGTAATCATTCGTGCGACAACCTAGGGTCCAGGTGCAAGGACGGTATTGGAAGAGATTGACACCTCACTGAGTACGATTATCGAACGTGGCGAAATGTGGTCTATTGCAATTTGACCTTGTGGTCAGCTAGTGGGTTGCAGAATCGCTCCGCCGTCTGATCGATATCTGCTCTATGGAAATCGAAACACGTTACTGCGCCGACCGAATATGCTTAAAATCGTAAAATTTGAAGCTCGTTGCTGTGTGGGTCGGAGCGGAACGCGAGACTGCAGTGACGCGCATGTTTACTTAGTCCCGATATCTCGTTGTCGGCGCATATCCCGCGCAAGGCTTGAAGCTTTAGACAGTGCAAATTGTTGCGGGCGTTTCAACAGTGGTGCTGTCTCAGTCCCAGAGGCAATATCACTGCGTTAATTGACGACGCATAGGCGGTCCCCACCGGCTCTTCCAGTTCGGCCAAGGACTCTGTCAGTAACAAGCAATGGATTGCTGCCTCTGCGCGCGCACATGCCTGCTCTTTTGAATGTTCTAGAGACAGCCTGGCAGCCATCTACACCAAAGCGTGGCTTTTGAGTAGCTTGCAATGGAACTAGTCCTCGCATTTCGCTAGTATCCTACATCAATATCAGAGGGCATACCACTCTGTCGCTTCACTACTGAGGAGAACCTGCTCCTGCAGCCATCTTGCAGGCTATCCGCTTAATCTAAACCCTTCAAGGTCTCGAAGGTGCAGCTAGAAACTTACTTGATTCGTCCATGGGCTGGCGAGGCAAGAAATGAAAAGATAACGCTGAAGGGCAAGCCAGCGAGAGTGATGTTACCGGTCCGTCCGCAGCCAGTCACCGGATGAGCTTCAGGAAAAGTGCTAACGTAGCAAAAATGGAATGTTAATCGCCGGATTAAGTCCATAAGCATAACTGTGAGTAAGGATGACTGCAACTCTACCTTATCCCGTAAACACCAAGTCTTGACAGAAGAGACAACGCACGAAACGAATGATCCACATGCTAAGCTTCCTATTCAAAATGGATCCCGCCTGTTGCTGAGGGCTCCCAATAGAGACATAAGTAATCAACGTGTTTTGTACACCGTTTTCGGATGCAACATAGACAATACGTCAAGGCCCGAATTTCGTAGAGCCAGGACCTGAGGATCACAGCCTCTCTGGGCAAAGGGGCTGGAGACCGTAAGTTCTACAAAATAAAACATACAAATAAACTCTGACAACGACCTAGATAGGGGGGTGCCATGAGTGTTCAGGCATTGTCCACGGAAATCAGACCTGCAAACGGCTTCACATCAGTCTGCGGGCGCTGCATCTGAATAAGCCCTTTTCGGTGCGCCGGTACAAAGCAAAACGCAGTATAGCATGGAAGGGGTGCTCCTCAGACAGCGCCACCGTACGTCGCATGCGCTTGTGTCGTCAACAGAAACCATGCTTGCGCCGGCAGCAGGAACCACAAGATGACGCTGTCTTCATCATCGGGTTCGTGTCCACGGGCGTGGTGCGGTGCTTGGAGAACTGGACAACTTTGCAGGCCGCATGAGGGAGTGCATGTGGACGCTTTATCTCGTGTCCTAAGAACCAGGCGAGCGCCGGGCACTAACAGCGACCTGACCGCCTTAGGCTAGCTAATGCCCGGGGCCCTGGTGAGACACCTCAGCTTTCCGCAACTGCTCCGTACTGCATTTTGTAGTGCTTGACACTCAAGATTGCCCAGCAGATCCTGCAGCGCGAACATACGGGAATGACATCACGGCAGTCTCTGAAAGGCGACGGTGCCCATGGATCCATTTAGAACGGTCATGGGGTAAGAACATTCGGCGCAGATATATGAGTTGAAAGCAGGACTGTGCCTCCCGAATATTACATCAGCGCAATCATTGGAAGCCGCAATAAATACAGCAGCTTATCCCACCATCCAGCCCATGTTTGCAGCGAAAGGATGCTGACGTACCGGTACAAGCCAAAGCAATGTCTATTCCGCGCGTTTGCTTAATACCTCCGAAAGCCCAACCATCGACGGTCAACCACGTAGCATCGCCTAAGTGGTGATTTGTTGACTCCAGGCGAGCGCACTGGGAGCGCTTTGCCGAGGATAACATGATCATATACTTCTAGACACAAAGCTCACAGAGGCGTCTTATCTGCTAGGTATTAGATGCTTATTTAGTGGCGCTTGCGTTTCGACGGACCTAGTAGCACAGAGGCTTCCCCGCACAGAGCTAGCAGCAGAGATTACTGCTACTCCGGAGTTTTCTGGAACTACAATATTGCAGTTTGCACACCCAAGAACGTTACGGCCCCCAGCCGCTTTACCTGCATAGTGGAAGTATAAGGCAGCGTAGAACTGAGCTAAATCGCTGAATGAACTCAGTGCAGGAAGAACATACGCCGCGCGTTATGCAGTTGATCAATGATGATCTCAACGGAGCTAGCCTTGCTGTGGTTTGCTAGCGGCCTCAGAATGGTGAGAGATATAGTCAGGATTGTGAGCATTCCCTATTGACACTAGGTTTGCGGGCTATCTCTTTTGCACAGGAATCAGTGAGATGCAATGAGGGGGGGAATGATGAGTAAATATGCTGCGAAATCGTATCGTCCTCTTCAAGCATTTGTGTCGTTCACTAACAGAGTCTGCGACTAGCGTGAGACAGGGCTACAAAAAGCCAAGCAGGTTTTTTAAGCGATCTGCTTCGTTCCTACAGACGTGGCAATGGTGTAGAAGGTTTTGTTTATCGGCGCCTTTTTAGTCACCGCTTGCTCAAAGGATGACTGACATACTACAGCTCTATTCTTTTGCAGCACGTATCGCGTCAGTCACGCCATTATGACCGACAGCAGGCCAACAGTTAATATACAGCGTGTGATCATGTCGAGCCAACGAGCTTCCCTCAAACACTGAATACAGGTAAGCGCAGTCAACGCATCGTACATGCGCCGCTGCAGACCACCTGCAGCTGTCCAGACTCTACATATCACCTAGTTAAGATGAGAGTGTTGTTTTTGCAGTACAACAAACACTCCACGATGGTCTAGGCGTAGCTAGTTGAAGCTCCAAAGCGACTGTCGACTTACGAAATTCAAAGTACGGTTGGCTCAAATACCCACGGGGCACGTCTGCGGCCACCGCGGCGGAATGTATCGCTTGCTAACGAGTCCGCGACCGGATGGGTCAGTCTTCCTGAATGCACTTACGAGTACCACAAACGCTTAAAAATCGCATCTTCACGAGGCCAGACTTCGCGATGGATCGGCGAAAAAAGTACTCCGTCACGAAATCATGCTTTATCTTTTGAATGTTCATAGTGCCATCTTTCGCAACAATCTGTGAAACAGTCGGTGCAGATGTCGTGATCTTAGACACGACTTGCAAGAATAGTGGGAAGAAGTAGGCTCCGTTGAAGCAGATCAGATGTAAGCGGCCCGTTCCGCAGAAGCGCAGTTCCCACCTGTGCGACGCGAATAAATTGTTTATTGAAGGCGGTTGCTGGTACCCGTCTACACAAGTTAACTCGCTTTTGAGCGCAGCGGTCGGAAAAGACACAGTCGGTTTTTTCGCCTGCTTGTCCACAGGTATAGAAAGAGGCGCCAGCCAGATTTGGTCTATATTCCGGTGCACAGAAGCTGTAGAATGCGTGAACACATGGGTAAAGCAGCCTGAGTTTGGGAAACTCTATAAGATCCAAACTACGGCAGCTTTCCTAGTGTTCAATTAGCATGATACCATGAAACTTTTATCATATGCACCAGAGGTATTAACTATGTGTTGAAAGCCCCCAGAAGTCCGCCTTAATACCAGCCTCGGGACACAAGCAGCGTATTAGTCTGGAGAACCTGGGGATATTTCTCTAAAGCTTGGCTGGCTTTTCTCTTCCGCGTGCAGTGGATAGCGCTCAATGTTTGCATGCATTCGGTGTCCAGAATAAGTGCGCTGTGGAGCAGACGATGTATAGCTGTGGTAGAAGTTGTAGAGCTTCACGTGAACACAAGAACTTTGAGGTGGCATTTGGCTTTTATTGTATCTGTGCCGCCAGCGCTACAAACACACGCTGAGAATGCACTCATTACGAAAGTGGTCATACACGAGAATGAATTCTGTCGACCTGGCACAAGTACTATGACCGCAACGCTGAGCGGAAACGGCAAGAGCTGACCAACACGAACCGACGGTAGCCCGCAGTGTAGGGCTCAGCCTGGGAAAGCATCTCTCACGCGTGCCCACCATTCTAGCCACCACAGACACGCGCGTGTGCATTACACGAGTTCCAAACTACATGGGAGCAGACCTTCATAGATTCGAGCTTGATGAAGCATGTCAAGCTACAACTGTAAAAACAAAAGAACTCAGTGCGCTACAACCTGTGCCCTGCCTAACCGACGGAGCAAGCAACGGTAGGAAGATGGGAAACTCGAGGAACGTGCTGACGAACAAATTAGTACGCAAGAATTTGATATTTGCTTCAGAAATTTCCGTCCCAAATTTCAGGCCAGTTTTTGACTATTCCAAGGCCCGGCGATCTTGCATAGTGGTTTTTTTGCACCGTAGTGGCCCCAAACAGAGGAAGGCGTTTGGCAGTGCAGCTGCAAAGCTGGCGGTACAAGCGGTTGTCACGCATACGCAAGTCTCACTGAGCTGCGGAACCGCGCACAGCTCTGTGCCTGACAAATGGGGATGCAAGGGAACTACTGGTGCTGCTGTTCTCCCCATACATAGAAGACTAGAGCTGCCGGATATATAATCAATCTTCAACGCGGCATTATGTCATGCTCGCTTGCTTGTGAATCACAGAAGTATGTGAGCTTGACGTAAACGGCAGTAATTTCAGCAGGGACTCGCGAGATACCGTGACACGCCGCCCACAGTGTGAGGTTCTTTCAGGTAACCAGCTATAAAACTAAGGAGTGGTGCACTACAGCTCGAGACGTTGCTGCGATCAGCTCCCACAACGTGCAACGTGACTTTCGGATGGAGAGACACGTAGTACGATGACGCACAGCACTGCGTTTGTCGTGCAGCATTTGGACCGGCATAGTTGCGTATTGTACGAGAAAGTTGCTGATGTTACCGTACATAAGTGCTTATGAACTCACTTCTTAGCCCACGGACCTAAACCAGATGCCCATTGTCTGGAGCATTTTGGTTTGCTCAACCACGGTAGGAGAGGAAGCAGCACTTTGTCGTGCTGAGGCACGAAAGCTCTGTAAACTGTAAACAATCGAGGCATAACGATCCTGCCGCTCACACACGGAAACGTCGAGACCTTTTTCATGTGTTCGAAGATTCGAGAGAAGGAACCCGACTGACCCCTGTACATTTGCCATGAGCTAGTGTATATGCAGTCCCTCACCACGCTGAGTTACCTACAATGAAACTCGTGCACGTGTTTTGAGTAAGGCGTCTTCGACGAACGCACAGCCTTCACTGGGCCGAGCGGTACGCGGAATGAGCGCACGATGATATTTTCGTTTACAATTGTGGGATGTGGAGGTACCAACAGACACTCTACAGCAGGGAAAATGTGCCGCGGGCAAAGGCAGCCTGAAGGGATTTTCACGGGACATTGGTCGTGCAAACGTCTGAAGTGGCGTTGAGTTACAGAGTTGTAATTTTTAAAGCCCGAGCAGGGGAGGTAATGTGCGAGCGCGAGCAGCGCGGACCTGCGGTTACCTGATTACTAGGCACTTCAAGGATAGCGGCGCTACTGTCGATTTGCGTGACGGTGCGGTGGGTCCTTCTCGTCCGGTGCGAACGAAGTACAAGTGTGCACAATGATGTTAGGTGCATACGAACGCTACGCCGTCGACGCTGCTACTGCGGCGCTGAAGAAAGACGCTACGGCGGGTTGCTTTGAGGGCCCTACCAAAATTACTGGACCGTCTACAAGGCGCCATCCGAGCAAAGTACCATGAAGGCGATATGTTCTTGCTTTGACACGCCGAGAGCTCACGCTGTGGTCGATGTCAGCAACTCCCTAGGGCCCATACTGGCAGCGAGCCACAAGTAAGAAACACACCCATGTGCCCGACATGCCTGAAAGTAACGAACTCCTTCTTCACGGGATCTGTCGATCAGATCTTAGTTGCAGGCTCCCTGAATATAGGATGCAGGCCTTTCCGTAGCTTTTTCTAATGCATCGGACTGGTTTGCATGCAACATACCAATGCTGGATGCCGCAGATGTGCAGCGCGCTGGCGAGCGACCCTCAATTGTGTCAGGGGGTACTGGAGTGCCTCGATTTTCTGAACTCGCACATCGGAGCGCATCACTCTGAAAATCCACCAGTTCCGAAGAGGGCAACTTCAGACCTAGCGGGGTGCCCGAAAAAAGCTGAGCAGCACCCTCGTCTGTGAGAGTGCTCCAGTGGATTCTTCTGAGCATAGAGTCAGCCTGCTGGCACAGACACCATTCTGTTTCCTGAGCAGGGTGTGTGAAGGTTTCTGTAGGAAAAAATTGTGTCTGCCGGGTTTGCATCAGCGATGCAAGCAGGAAAACGTAAACGCGGCCTGTATGTCTCCGTATCGGAAATGACGCGTGACTGGTATCAGTCGTAGGTTCAGCTTGCACAACGAAAGCGGCTGGCAGTAGTGCCCCGTCTCGCCCTTCGCTGGTCTCTCTCAGTTTTTTCAGTGAGGAAATTAGTAATTGATCTGTTGCACTACCTCAAAACATATCTGCGGGACATCCCTTGACCATTTTTATGCCAGGGGGTAGCATACAGTGCATGGAGTAACTTCTCTACTTAGCCAGGGGTAAGACATCATCCCGGAAAAGTGCAACAGAAATTATTTGAAGTATCTCGGTCTACTGCATCATTTCCGTTTTCCCCGTCAACGCCGGCTGCGCACTCCTGAGTAACTTGCTGCTGGAGAATGCGTGTGCTAGTAACATTTCACAAAATTCTGCAGCTGAGGGCGCCACTTTGCTACGCCCAAAGGGGAGGTTCTCATTTTGAGTCTACGGCATCATTAAGTGCGGCAGGGTACAAAAACCTGAGCTGCAGCTCCCTACGTTGTAACACATGTCCTCCGCTCGCCGTGCAGTCCTCAGTCTCTAGTACGACGATACCTGGACACGAAGAGATGATTCAGTAATCGGCGTGAAGCATAAGGATTTTTCAATGACTAGGGTTATGAGAAATGCCCTTAATCAAACTCCAGGGGCTAGCGATAGGGCGTCAGAAGTGTTAGATGAAAAAGCTGGAGACGTAACAACTGTAGAGAGCAGCTTCTCAAGTAGGGGCTACAGTGCAGAGTAATGTGAGCCAAGCTTAAACCCACACAGATGGTACGCAGTCGCTGATACTTTCCAGACAGTGTATCTCAGAAATTTGAGGAATTAACAGGGTCTCAGGCACAAAGGTTATTACGTTCCGGAGCTTCGAGGAGCGTTTGTTTCTAGGAAAGTACGGAGAATGACACGGAAAGTCTTTTTCAATGCTTCCTGCAGGCACAAGCTGGTAGTGGCGTCACCCACGGTAAAATGCGAGCGAAATGCAGTATCATCAGGCAGTGACACGCTTTGTGAGAAGTGCACACACTGACCAGACACTGCCCGTGTGTCTCTAGTCAATTGAATAGAAGGGCGATGCTTTTGATATGCCGAAGGGAGATTTTATTCGTGGCTGCTTCTAGTTAAGGCTTTTTTTCTGCTCAGCGAATACTGATGTTTTGAGCCGGATACTCCTTACAGCTACGACATCTCCGTATTCGCAACTGAATACAACCAAAAGGTGAGCGCGACTACTTGATGGGAATATTTGCTTGCAGCAGCATTTCACCACACCTGCAACAAGAGCTTACATTTCTGCGTAAAAGATCCCTAATGAGTCACGAAGACGACCCGTCGTCTTCGATGTGGACCGCAGGAAGCAACGCTAGAGAATGGTGGCCTCTACAAACGGGTCCTATGGCGCATGCGGTTAGAAAGCACGATTGCGCGGAGAGCTTAGCGATGAAATTTAAATGTGATCATGTCTTTGCAGCAGGTTCCAGCGGTTCTGGAGACTTGGGCTGTAGATGATTGATATTAGCAGATCTGGCTGGGATTTGGTGCGGAGTTGGAGTGTCTGGGGTGGTGACAAGATAATGCACAGAATTGATGATAGTGTGGAAATAATGCAGAAGATATGGCTGTCAAATTTTTTGAGCTTAATGGAGCGACTGCTGCAGTGTAGCTGGGCCTGCATTATGCGGTTAGACATTTCAGCGGTTCACCTAACTGCTGCCATGAAGCGTGAGAAGGTTGGCCAGGCAGCATGTTTGACGTACATCCTTTCCAGCTAACGTATGCGCGATCGTGCAGTTTGACCTACTTTGTCTTGTACGGAAAAGCGCCGACAAAAACTGCAGCGCAGTCCTAGCTGCTGACGTATCATTAATCCGATCGTATACGACTGGTAGATTGCACTGTTCCCTTTGTACCGTAATGAAATCAACCACTTTGACACGGTGCAAGGAAGGGAAGTGTCCGCATGCCATGAATCCTGGCTCAGAATGCAGTGTGCGGAGCTTGTGAGGCTCCAGTTTTAAGCTGTCTCTGTAAGGGTAGATCGCCATGTCAAGTTGAGCTTGCATGTGGGAAAGATTATGCCTACGCGTCCTTGTTTGGACCGCACGTGAACCGGTAGGACCTGACTATGACACCTGAAAGTCGCGTATGAAGGACAGTGGGCCCTTCTACACCTTTTCGCACGCAGTGGCTGACTAATAAGCCTTGAACGTGAAGAGCCTTCTCCATTTTAGATGAAGCTCCTGCTCTTTCCAGTTGCAGAAGTGGGCGGTAGCCTTGCGCTCCCACAAACGAGGTCGGGCTGAAGGCATTTGTTGCATGGAAGCATTTTACTTGATGTCATGTATCAACAGCTCTACGTAAGCATGTCAAAAATGCTGAGCACAAATGTACTGCTAAACCTATGCTTGTCACCAGCAGGTCATAAGGCCAAACAAAAATTTGTGGCAATTCTCACCCACGATCATTTTTGCGTGAATATCCACACCTAGAGATGTTCCCCTCAATGCGCCCCTCAAAGGCTGAAGGCATAGCACTTGCCAGCTAAGAAGACAATTCCCTCCATCGCGGTCTTGGGGTAGTCGTAGTCCGCACTGCTGCCTAGATGCATTTTATAAATAGCTGTGCCAGAACCCGTCTTCCGTGCAAGCGACGAAATCCGTGGGTATTTGATACTGGATTCGGCGACAGCGCCGGCCAGTAAGGGAGCTTGCTGCGCTCCTAATGCATTTTTGCTTTGGTATCGACGCTGCCTCACATACCGCAGCCCTTGAATATGATCCTTCGTTATTCAGCACGACTCTAGCGCAACGCATCCTGGAAGTGTATTATGTGTTGGCACCGCCAGTGGGCGGAAAATACGTGCGGAAGAATCCACCACTGCCCTGTCGCTGCCAGATCCGACGCCACTGCAGTCGAATGCGGGAGGTCTACCGACCCTCGTATGACTGTGAATGTGGCGGTGTGGAAGCAGTATTTAGTTTATAGAGCTCACGCATAGCCAGGCACCGCTTGACGATACGCGTATATTATAAACCCTCTAGTGTCAACAGTGTACTGAACTGGCATCGGGTTTGCAGTAACTTTGGAGAGAAGATCTAGCATTTCAGAGAAGGTGGCAGACTCGTACGACTAATTCATCGCAAGAAAATGGAAGAAACGGGAAGACGTTTACCTAAAGACAGTCTTTCGTGCAAAGTAGTCTCGATCACTAGTACCAAACCGGCTGAGGACGATTTCTCAGCGACTTTTGCAGAGGTTACACAGATTCCAGGACCCTAAACAAAATAGCAGCACATGGCTGCCACTCCAAATAATTCCCGGGAAGGGGGGATCAGGCAAGAGCGTCGGACGTAAAAAGCTTATGAACTAGTGGGGTTGCTAACAAATGAAAGGGCCCGAATGGAGTTCGCGCTCAGACTTCGAGAAGTTCAAGCTGATGACCACGAGAGGCATCCTCACCCAAAGCCCGCAGTGCTATGCGGGCCCTGTACACTGCAGCGGAGGATCTCCTAAATGCATTCGTGTACGAGGTGTACCTTGGAAAGATTGATTCAAGAGGAGAGCAGCTGGCAAGTGACGTAACTTTCTCGGGAACCGCATACAAACAAGGGTTCGAAAACGACTACCGCCGAGACAGGAACTTGGAAGGTTCCTCAGCTTGTCTAAGAGTACCCTCCTCACAAGCATATCATTCTTTTGCCAAGCACGCATCTGACTAACCGAACACTATTACCATCGTGAAAGACTCTGTAGAAGATTGAAATCAAACAGGAGTCTCGTCGGGCTTCCACAGCAGTACAAAAGAGATGCACCGCCATGTTAAATATCAGTGGGGAAAGTTCTGGCGTTGCTCACCGGAGGACCACAGTACCTCGATTTCTATGCGGAACGTGATGGCATCACTTGCTGCGCTATTTAGTGAGCAAGCATGACTGTCAGACGTAAGCAGCGACAGCACCCACAAGAAAAGTCGTTTCTTGGCCCTTCGCAAGAGCCGTAATGTTCGTAAGTACTAGAAAACGTTATATCTGCAGTCTGTGACGGATGGCAATTATGTGATCGTTGCTAGCGCACCACATGTGCTGGTAGAGCCGCCAAATTCTCGGTATTGAGTTTTGCAGAAGCTGACTTCTTGACTATTCACGTGGTCTCGATGCCTGTTACCGTGCGCCAGTTGAGGAAGAAGATGAGCCGGCCTGGCTACGTACGAAGAGACGCGCACTGCTAACGCCAAACCCTCCGAGCATTTGGCTCTCGCAGCCGTTTCGTGATGCTGTTGCTCTGAAAGGGAATAAACAGATATGTCCGCATGGTATGTCTACGGGGACTGGTCTAATCCGAGCTTCGCTCTCACATCTACTCTAGCCACTGGCTGCTCAGCTCATCCAGGAGCATTTGCTGAGAAATGAATTAGTGAAACTGGTTCTTCGCCGCTGCATTACCGCGGCGAAAGGATGAATGGTGCACTACAGCTCTGCCTTTAGCGTCGCCCCAATTTACCAGAGAACCCACAATTCTCTGCTGATAAAAGGACCAGGTCAGCTTCTCAGCCATCGTATTGCCTTGCAGCTCAGTGGTGGCCTCTCTGTGCATGGTGCGCGCCTCGTGCTGCACAGGGGCGCCCCCAGCGCTACAGCCGCTCATTGCCTCGGCGGGTACTCTGCTAGAAGAGCGATTTTCATTATGAAGAGCGTGCCATATTGAGATCGCTGTCGTAAACGCATGGATACGGGAGTCCCTCGTGCGCATAGAGCACCTGACGTGAAGTCTTGTCGGCGTTGCGGAAGTTCGCATATTCAATCAATACTAAGAAGACAAGAGTGCTATCGCCTTTGTCGAGTGCACCCGTACAAATGTAATGACAGCTACATTGTTGGGTCCACTTGTGCACGATTGGTAGGAGAAGACGGGGCAAGGACGGCCTTTGCGTGGCACATCCCACGGACAGGCGAAGTGAACCCAGGATGGCTTGTATGCGTGAGGCTGGCTGAGGCTTCGAATCCCGACCGACACGCTTCTGGCTGAATCCTTGTGCTTGGATCATGAGAAGATGATTCAACTGCTTAGTATTGCTCGTGCCCGCAAACTCAAGTGCAAAAGCGTGAGTGCTTCCGGTTGAAGTGACAGAAAACTGGTAGCTCAGCATAAGGTATGGTACTTAAAAAATTAGCCCTTACTGGGGCTCAGCTGCAAACCTGCGAGTGGTGAGTACTAGCAGTTCTAGGAACTGACAAACAACCTGCTATGGGAAGGTCTTACTGCCCGTCAAGGCATGCAAATGACGCCGCGAAAGGCCTTTGTTCCGCTGAGAGGGATGCAAAGGCAGTGATGGTGAGTGCACAACGAGAGGGGTCATCAGGTCCAAGTGAATGAGCTGGTTTTGGCTTGCCCTGCACAGAAGGTAACGCCTTCAAAGAGCTTGCCTGGACCGAAATGTGGCACGAGATACCCGGCTTTACTTTCCGCTGAAAGGCTACCTCGCAAACAATCTTGCATGAAACTCCCAGGACGGCAGCTAAGCTGCTGCGCTGCGTTAAGACCTCTTCGCCATCCCATTGACCCCAGAAAAATGTAAGCTCCATAAGTACGACACATATTCTGAGTTCATGGCTGTTCCCCCGTAAGCTCACAATGCTTCGTAGAAGTACGCTGGCAGCCACCCCTGTACTAGCACACAGCATACGACAGGGCTCAGACTTTCGGCGGTTGATTACCAAGTATGAGAAAGTGAGAACATCTGCGTCGTATGAGCTACTCTTACGTCCTGTCTCCCACGACGCTGCTGAACTTGTTGCTTCAGCCCTAGCTTCCGTTCGCAGGACCGTCTATGGGAGACCCGCGGTCAAATTGTCTGGAGGCACGTCTCGAAACGCGTGTAACCCCAGTGATCCCAAGAATGCGAGAGAGACGTTTTCATTTGATATTTCCTCATGCTTCCCCTGAACACGCAAATACGCACGTGCGATGACCGATGTTGTTCGCGAGTGCGCGTCCCGCTTTCACGCCGCATGTACGCTTTTCACCCTAGGAGCGCAAAGCTCACCGAATATACTTGCACTCGGGGGACTTCACACTCAAGGCTGCTACTTTTTTGTGAGACCCTCGAATTTAATAGTGTCACTTTGACGGAGCAGCACATCAGAGAGCATGGTCGCGAACGCTGCAAGAACCTTCCCATGTAGGACTACTGTGGGATCGCCTCAGTGCAGCGTTCCGACCCAGTCCTTCATGCAGTCTCACGCGAATCATGTACTGCCTCCGAAAAATGGAGTAATCTGAGGACACTGCATATTCTCTTCCTTCCAGCCTCCGCTCTGATAGTACGACTCTTCTGCGTTGAAAAAGCTGTTATTGCTCCTGCTAACAGCTGCTGGAAGCAGCCAAATGGGAATCTCGAAGACGATGCGCATGCACACTGCTAGTTCACCTTTGGCGAATTTTGAAGGACAGCAGGTGTTCTCCCGCTATTCGAGTGGATCTCTGCTAGAATCTCAGCATTCGCAGCCCTCTGCTACAGTGCAAGAGCGAGGCCAGGTTCAAACGATGAGCATTTCACGCAGAAAAACATCAGGTGCCTGCGAGCCGCTCAGAAGGGAGTATCCAGCGCTTTCTTGGAGATTGCCTCATTCATTGTTAGTCTACGTACCTACCTGCCACGCAGGACATAACGTCGGATGCTGTACAGTATCATCAGTGCACTCATAATCACGTCGCCGCGACGAGTCTGGCAGGCGCCTGCAGAACTCTCAGTCGATCTAGAGAGGCTTTTGTGGAGATAAGCTTTGCTCTTTGTAGTAAACCTTACGTGCCGCACCGTGCGTGGGGTGAGGCGACCGTGGTCAAATCACCCTAGGAAGGTGTCCAGGTAGAGGTCTTCCGCGAACAGCATGACTCGCGACATCTGCCCCTCTTTTCGGCAGGAGTATCTCTCTACCAGCCATCTTTCATTCCTGGCTCGTGATGCCGATTGTGAGAAGGATGTTTTGCACGCCTACTAAGGAATGTCGCAACGTGCCCAAGCTGAACGTACATATCTTTCTTGCTGATTCGTTAATGTCCCGCATGCTCAGATAGAGTTAACAACTGCAGTGGGATTGCATGCCTGCCTACAGCTTTCTAGTATACTGATAAATCGTACACTGCACAGCAACAAAGCGCATAAATTTGGTCTATGCTGCGGAAGAGCGGAATAGTGGCGGGGATGTCGGAGAAAAAAGCGTTGATTGGCGAGAACGAGCTAAAGCTTCATTGTGCTCAATGCAAGCGTATGAAGAGAGCGGAGGATTGATGTCACATGCGGAGTATCCAAATTTTGTGGTACTGTTTGTTCGGGTGTTCGATAGGGGACGTGTGACAGCTAGAGACTAACTCTACTGGAAACCGGCGGTGCCCCTGGGACGAAGCTCTTGCAACAGAGCCCCTGAAAGAAATGCCATGGAAGCAATCAGCGGTTCGTTGCAGGCGCTCATGTTTTGAGTCCTGCCTCGTTCAGTGACGAGGCGGAAGTATTTGCTATGTGCAGGGTCAGCTGCCTGCCGACGCCTGCAGGAGCTTCCCGGAAGGCCGATATCGGTTGATTGTCTGGGATAGGTATTGCTACTTTCGCCGACTGGAGATGTCAGCTTACAGCACGTAGCGTCCGCTTTAAATCCTACTTATGTAGAGGACTCCGAAATATGAGTGCAGATCAAGACAAGACACTTATCTGTGTGCAACGAGATCATGTTGCGCCCTCCAAACAGCGGAGCGGTCCTCAAACATTTCCAAATAAGCAAACCCATCGCGAAGTAGCGGGCATTGGGCTCGACAGAAATATGGATTCTAGAGTATGTAAAAGAAAATCCCGAGAAGGGTAAGTTAAGTACTGCGCTGCTGCAGGCGTCTCCCGTTTGTCCATAACGGCAGCTAAATGTGGGCTTGGATAGCGCGGCGAGATCTTCTGTTTTTGCAGGGGCTACAGATTCTCTGCACGACTGTCTGTACGACCATCATGTCAATGTATGTCGTATACGTCCGCAAAAGTATAAGCCTGTGAGCACTGCGGTGTCTCAGCAGCTACTTGAAAGTGTTGTTCATCATGGTGGTGCTGAAACGCGTGCTTCCGCGGGTGTGCGCCAACGGCTTCAGCGATTTGCCGTCTATCGGAAATTGAGGTAGTACCCGGTTTCAGTGAGGAGTGGCTAACGTGTTTTGCCGGATGAACCCAAGAATAAGATCTGCACAGCTTTTTCAAAGCTCTTCAGCGGTGCACATGACGAACCTATGCTGCGCGTACGCGTCCACGTCACGCGCACAGAGATAAGCATGGTGCAACCAACTGCAACCAAACACTTATGCGTTATGGGCTACTACTGAATCACATACGGCTGAAACATAAAGGTACGAAGCTGGTAAAGAAGAATCGTGTAGCCCTACAGGCTGAGAGAACATATAGACGCAGCGCCACCGGTGAAATGCTTTTGTCAGAGCTTTTGAGTCCATGCCCTCCGCAAAAAGAAATGAAGCTCAGGACGGGCGCTCCCATCTGTTATTTGCTAAAGAATTCCGTCTCTTTTCCTATGTTCGTCTTCCTTTTCGCACGAACAGCTGTACGCGCGGCGCGCTCGCGGTGCTCCTGCCGGCAGCTGGTGGGAGGCAGGGAAGGACCCCTGGACTATAAAGAATGCATAGGTTATAAACGCTCCACGGCAAATCGTCCCCAGCGCAGCCCAGGATAACCTTGTCTTAAGACTTTTAAAAGATACATCAGAGCCAAATGCTCACGAGATGTGTGTTACGAGGGAAGAGCGTGACTGCGGTCGCAGGATGAGCGCCTTGTAAGAGAGAGGTGCCTTCGAGCCGCGGAGGCACAAATCGAGCGGTGCCAAGATAAAAGTCTAATCCAGGAACGCTTTTATGACTTGTGTGCCAAGTGGGACACAAAATCAGGGAGTGTTCACTAGAGACCATGCATTTGTTATTCCCACGAATTTTGCAGGGCCTCGAGAGGGGTCGAATGAGGCCTAGGTACCTCCACATTTGCGAGCCTGCGCACACAGAGTCCACACCTCGGGCTGATGCATTCTCACGGAGACTGCATGAAGAACAGTTTACTGGTGCATCTATCGTCAGACATGACGCTAAAGCCCACACCCACTACGAGACACGATCTCATAGCTATCCCTTGGATTTTGAGTGCGTGACTGGACGAAGCGGATGAGCACCCGAGGCATACTCACAACTTTGGGGGCTTTACTGGGTTGCGCCTCTCACTGTCGACTGCAGAGCTTGTAAAAGAAGCTCCTGGCTGTGCCGAATGGAGAGGCTAGCAAGAACGTGGTATGCACATGCTGCTCCGGCGCGATGCGGCATTGGAGCTGTTGTGAGGGACGACTCGAGGAAGAAAGCTTTGTTAGGCGTATACCACCGGATGTCAGCGTAATGACAAACTGGCACAGGAGCGGCAGGCCCGCTAACAGCCTCACTTACAGTAACATGAGGTGCTAGCGTGGCCTGGACGAGTCCTGGGACCTGCAGGATTCAGGAAACGTAGTTTTGTGCTTGCTGCATGGTCTTTTTGTGAGCATACTAGTGTAAGCAACTGACTGTAGCAGCGATGGGTAGCACGTTTGCTTGTCTCAGATCAGCTTCGCCTCGAATCGCAGAAAAAAAACCTTAGTGTGGTCGCAGCGATACCCTTGGGCCATGGCACAATCCGCGTCACTAACGCGCGTTATCAGACGGTGTTCTCAGCCGCCGGCTCCCAGCTGCTTTTGTTCGAGGGCAACAACCATCAAAGATGAGTGCAATCTTGATGGACCTGTACCAGCGGAGTGCTGCATATTTCCTCCCGCAATTTTAAGCGCTCCCAAGGAGCTGCATGCTCTTTTGTTGTAGCTAAATACACGTACTGTAGTCCAGTGTAGAGCATGATCGCAACAAATCATTGTTTCCAGCTCTCCGACACGCTCTTTTCAAAGTGGCACACTGTAGGTGCTTCCCACTCGCTCTCCCGCTGACACCAGTTACTAGTGAGCCATCTTATCGTTCTGAATCTCCTCGTATCCTGCAGCTTGGGTAGTTGCGCAGCTTGTGGCCCCATACCATTATCTACACATTTTGCTGGCGAATCAGATGGAGACAACTAATGATTCCTAGTCTGCAGTTCACGAGTGCTAAAAATTCGACCGGCTTTTACGCAAGTTTACGGAGGCTGAGCATTTAACGTCTTGTAAGCACCCTTGATGCAAACTCTCCTATTCCTTCATTGAAATTGAAGCACACGTCCTTGTTTTTTGAGTTCACGCTGAAGTAACGTCCATCTGAAGAGCACTAGTCCGTACAGGCTCACATGCCGTCTGCAGGGATTTTTCAGATGCGCGAAAATCTGCTGTTGCGAAAACAACAGCAGCACACTTCCCTTCGAGAATCGAGCAGCACACTTCCCTTCGAGTATCGAGCAGCACACTTCCCTTCGAGGATCGAGGGGCCAGTGCATGTCAGACGTATACGCGCTACATGCGTCCGCACGAAAGCTGCACCAAGACTTCCGCAAGGTCTGCCTGCGAACACCCACCTCTTCTGCCCAGCCGCCGTGCTCGGCGCAGGAGCACACACAACGGCGTAGGGTACTTGAAACACTACGCCAAAGGGCGTTTCCGTGAATTACCCTTATACACCACTCACAAGCGATTGCATTTCTAGAGATTTCCGGACATAAGCCTTCGAGAGACAGATGCACGGCCAGGGCACACTGCAGTATCGACTGCGGACTCCTCGGGATTCTTTCGTGTGAAGAGCCTGGTCTTGCACTCAACGCAGCGCTCCAATGGAGGATGCAGGAGTTCACTGTTTGCTTCTACCTAGCCGAAAGGGCCTTTGAAAAACCGTATTCGTACACCAGCAGCTAACCGGTGTGAGCGAGCTAAGCTAGATGTCACCGCGCAAACGTGCCCGGACCTTTGTTACGATTCCACACGATTGATAGTGTCCTACTGCGGACGTACAAACCATCAAATCCATATTTTCCTTCGTGTCGCAGAGGTAGAATACAGCGTCAGTAGGAAATACAAAGGGGTTTCTACACGCAGTCCTTATCGCAGCTGATTTTAGTAGTTAGATCACTTCATCTATCACATATCCTTGCTGCGGTCTCTTTCCATCAGGAATTGTTAGCGTGGGGTCGCAACCAGCATTCGGGAGACTATCTGCTGGACAGAGTCAAGAATTGTCTCTGTAACCAGCTTTTGGGAATCGCCTGTATTGCTGATGACATCATCAATTAAATCATGGTTATCATCTCTTGTAGATGACATGCCCTAGGAAAATGTCCTTGCATACTCGCAGTGAGGTATCCGCATGGCGATGTATGGTGAAACATTGCTGCCCGTGTGGTACTTTAGCGAGCTGCAAACGCAGACGGTTCTTGCTTGCTGTGTGCTCAGATGTACGAGATGCGCAGCTGGAAGGGGAATTGCACGGATTGAAACCAGAGAAAATGCGGAAAGATAAGGATTTCTTCTTGCGCATACGACAAACCATTCCCGTCCGCGTCAAGAGAAGGCATTTTTGCAGGGCTTCGAAATGACTCTCTACCGAGAGGTACGCAATTCCAATCCACACGCTGACATGAAGTTTGTGCACTGTAGGGCTGAGACGAAGCTCGTGTGGAGAACGTGCAAACTCCAGGAACTGAGCGAAGCCAAAATCACCAGAGGATTCACAAGGAGTTGATTTGCCTGCCGACCATTCCAAGGAAGGAACACAATTGCAAAGCTCAGTGTTCATTTGAAGCGGTGGGTACTGGCGTTGCCGTCTTGTGATGCTGTGATGCTAAATCCTAGAGGAAAACTATCATCCATGCTTGGCACTGAAATACATACTAAGCTGTATGGAGACATTGTGTGGTGCCTAGCGGGAAAGAGAGAAAGTGCTGCAGTGGTCATTTCACATATATTTCGGATTTTGAAAGCCATCGTTGTGGCAAGACGAAGCGAGCAGTTTTGGCGATGGTGCCCGATTCAGCACAGACACGCCAGAATAACACCTGCAGCTGTTCAGAAGGTCCACACAATCTGATCTTTCACTGCAGTAAAATTTGCTCACAGGACCGATGATGTCAGGGTCCAGTAAGCTAAAGACCTTGTACACACGAAGTGGATTCGTGCAGATTTCTTGCCAAAAAATTCTCCAATATAAATGCATCGTGAGACTCCCCCTCGCGACAGAGAAGTACACAGTTGCGTGTTTCTCAATGAAAATACTACGTCGCGCTGATGATCACAGCAGTTTGTCCGGTCAAAATGAATGTATCAAAAGCTGCAGGTGTTGCAAGCCATCCACAGAACCAATTTATGCAAAGGGCTTCACCAGCTGTTTTATCAGCTCTGCGGTGGAAACATCGGGAGCAGTGGTGGGGACGATGAGAGCGTGCACGTTCTGTACAGTGTCGGACGTCAGGGTACGCTCGCAACGGCTTATGTGGCGAAGGCACTTGATGTCTTCTGCTTATTCCGGCTACACAGCTAACAAAAGCAGACGCTCGAGTCGGGATAAATTTACATTGAATGCGTCAGCCTTCGTCCGCCTGAGGAGTAAGGTGCACGTGAAACTGTACCCGATACGAAAAATACGTGTATAGCATTGCTGGGTGCTCGAAGCCATAGCAGAAAAACCCGTTCCTCCCTCGCCCCATAGTAGTTAACAAATCATTTTGAGTCCTCACATATATGCTTTAGGCGAATGGAAAATAGACTGGGTCGTAGCCGCCTGGCCGAACAGCGTGGATTTTCGTGGGTATCATAAACGCGTCGGAGAGATACCGCAACACCGCGCTCGCTGGACGCATTTCCGCTGTTGCCACCAAGCACGCACTGAATGTACTAAGTTCACCGTGTCGTAGAAGGCAATGAATCGGCTTTCGTAGTCTGTTCATAGAGGACCACTGGCGCACCCGTCCACAGTATATCATTGATTGCTTGTTGTACCAGGAGATGCTGAAAGCAGCCACTATTCTTCGCACAGGTCGACACGCAGACATTTGGTCTCCTCTGAGGTTCTCTGACACAGGCAACCAGATGAGGCTTTCGAAATTTAGTCACATGTCGCCGATATTGCTTCGGTTTCCACGCCAGTCTACCCTTGTGGGCGCTTCCTGCAGGAAAAAATGGTGCTTTTAGAGGTACCTATTGACGTCGGGGCAAACCGTTAGTCTCGAAAAGTACAACACCGCTGATGAGCCTTGAACGTTTCTCAAATGCGTACCGCTTCTGTGTACGCGTGCCACAGTATGCGACACCGAGGCCCTCCGTGGTGCACCGGGGGCAGAGAGAAGCAGAATTGCATCACTTGAATGTTTGGGTAATATAGGCCTGTTGTACTTCCATTCAAAGGCAGGAACGTTCAGGTTATATGAGGACGTGATCGAGAACCTGACCGTAAAGAAAGTAGGTCAGAAAGAGGGCATTTTGGTATTGCTGATATGTATAAGCGCACGGCGTCCTCATCTAGTTTGCCTGCGTTTTCTTTCATCCAAGAGTTGTACTCGCTTCAATGCCAAGCAATAGGGGATGTAAGCTTACTCGGATCATACGGAGAAAAGGTGTTAAGGCCGCCATGCCCTCCGCAGAAGATTGAAAGTGTACTGCAGCCATACCTGCCATCAGTTGTGAGCCGAAACATACCACAGGATGCAATAAGTGCATATAAATCGCAACAGCAGCACTGCAACCTTCTGCGGGCTAGGGAGAAGAGTTGTATAGTAAGATTAATCCAAAGGTTGCATGCCTACCGGGCTTCGCTAACCTTCTTGGGATGCATTTTTCCTCATGCATGGTTATACTGTTGGTGATCTAGGGTGCGCCATGAGTGCCCCTACACATTTCAAGAGGGCCTGTAGCAAGC
>NW_026696178.1:0-72885 GCF_030435755.1 Ochotona princeps | reverse complement strand
TGGAGCATTCGTTTGTGTGGGATGCTCTACCAGATTCATTCCTAGATAATGCACTCAAAGGGCACTAAGCATAGAGTGTGAAAACTGAGTTTCCTTGAGAGCTGCTTGGAAGCCTGATGGTGTGTGAGGTTAGTGAGCCAAATGGAGTTGTTCTCCCACAAGAACCACTCGGCTGATCCTTCTTCAATATGCCCTTCACCAACATGCAGTGTTTCCTTGATTGAATTAGCTCTCACACCAATATTTGCGTCTAGACCCTTCGCATTGAGGGCTATCTGAAAACGGCTGTGGCGCTGAAGTTGCCTGTGAATGTGGAGTTGGTGGCATGTGAAACCCGCATGTGGAGCATTCGTTTGTGTGGGATGCTCTCTAACCTTCATTTCAGTCCTAGGCACTCAAAGGGCACTAAGCATAGAGTGTGAAAACTGAGTTTCCTTGAGAGCTGCTTGGAAGCCTGATGGTGTGTGAAGTTAGTGAGCCAAATGGAGTTGTTCTCCCACAAGAACCACTCGGCTGATCCTTCTTCAATATGCCCTTCACCAACATGCAGTGTTTCCTTGATTGAATTAGCTCTCACACCAATATTTGCGTCTAGAGCCTTTGCATTGAGGGCTATCTGAAAACGGCTGTGGCGCTGAAGTTGCCTGTGAATGTGGAGTTGCTGGCATGTGAAACCCGCATGTGGAGCATTCGTTTGTGTGGGATGCTCTACCAGGTTCATTCCTAGATAATGCACTCAAAGGGCACTAAGCATAGAGTGTGAAAACTGAGTTTCCTTGAGAGCTGCTTGGAAGCCTGATGGTGTGTGAAGTTAGTGAGCCAAATGGAGTTGTTCTCCCACAAGAACCACTCGGCTGATCCTTCTTCAATATGCCCCTTCACCAACATGCAGTGTTTCCTTGATTGAATTAGCTCTCACACCAATATTTGCGTCTAGAGCCTTTGCATTGAGGGCTATCTGAAAACGGCTGTGGCGCTGAAGTTGCCTGTGAATGTGGAGTTGGTGGCATGTGAAACCCGCATGTGGAGCATTCGTTTGTGTGGGATGCTCTACTAGGTTCATTAATAGATAATGCACTCAAAGGGCACTAAGCATAGAGTGTGAAAACTGAGTTTCCTTGAGAGCTGCTTGGAAGCCTGATGGTGTGTGAAGTTAGTGAGCCAAATGGAGTTGTTCTCCCACAAGAACCACTCGGCTGATCCTTCTTCAGTATGCCCTTCATCAACATGCAGTGTTTCCTTGATTGAATTAGCTCTCACACCAATATTTGCGTCTAGAGCCTTTGCATTGAGGGCTATCTGAAAACGTCTGTGGCGCTGAAGTTGCCTGTGAATGTGGAGTTGGTGGCATGTGAAACCCGCATGTGGAGCATTCGTTTGTGTGGGATGCTCTACTAGGTTCATTAATAGATAATGCACTCAAAGGGCACTAAGCATAGAGTGTGAAAACTGAGTTTCCTTGAGAGCTGCTTGGAAGCCTGATGGTGTGTGAAGTTAGTGAGCCAAATGGAGTTGCTCTCCCACAAGAACCACTCGGCTGATCCTTCTTCAATATGCCCTTCACCAACATGCAGTGTTTCCTTGATTGAATTAGCTCTCACACCAATATTTGCGTCTAGAGCCTTTGCATTGAGGGCTATCTGAAAACGGCTGTGGCGCTGAAGTTGCCTGTGAATGTGGAGTTGCTGGCATGTGAAACCCGCATGTGGAGCATTCGTTTGTGTGGGATGCTCTACCAGGTTCATTCCTAGATAATGCACTCAAAGGGCACTAAGCATAGAGTGTGAAAACTGAGTTTCCTTGAGAGCTGCTTGGAAGCCTGATGGTGTGTGAAGTTAGTGAGCCAAATGGAGTTGTTCTCCCACAAGAACCACTCGGCTGATCCTTCTTCAATATGCCCTTCACCAACATGCAGTGTTTCCTTGATTGAATTAGCTCTCACACCAATATTTGCGTCTAGAGCCTTTGCATTGAGGGCTATCTGAAAACGGCTGTGGCGCTGAAGTTGCCTGTGAATGTGGAGTTGGTGGCATGTGAAACCGCATGTGGAGCATTCGTTTGTGTGGGATGCTCTACTAGGTTCATTAATAGATAATGCACTCAAAGGGCACTAAGCATAGAGTGTGAAAACTGAGTTTCCTTGAGAGCTGCTTGGAAGCCTGATGGTGTGTGAAGTTAGTGAGCCAAATGGAGTTGTTCTCCCACAAGAACCACTCGGCTGATCCTTCTTCAGTATGCCCTTCATCAACATGCAGTGTTTCCTTGATTGAATTAGCTCTCACACCAATATTTGCGTCTAGAGCCTTTGCATTGAGGGCTATCTGAAAACGGCTGTGGCGCTGAAGTTGCCTGTGAATGTGGAGTTGCTGGCATGTGAAACCCGCATGTGGAGCATTCGTTTGTGTGGGATGCTCTCCAAGCTTCATTTCAGTCCTAGGCACTCAAAGGGCACTAAGCATAGAGTGTGAAAACTGAGTTTCCTTGAGAGCTGCTTGGAAGCCTGATGGTGTGTGAAGTTAGTGAGCCAAATGGAGTTGTTCTCCCACAAGAACCACTCGGCTGATCCTTCTTCAATATGCCCTTCACCAACATGCAGTGTTTCCTTGATTGAATTAGCTCTCACACCAATATTTGCGTCTAGAGCCTTTGCATTGAGGGCTATCTGAAAACGGCTGTGGCGCTGAAGTTGCCTGTGAATGTGGAGTTGGTGGCATGTGAAACCCGCATGTGGAGCATTCGTTTGTGTGGGATGCTCTACCAGATTCATTCCTAGATAATGCACTCAAAGGGCACTAAGCATAGAGTGTGAAAACTGAGTTTCCTTGAGAGCTGCTTGGAAGCCTGATGGTGTGTGAGGTTAGTGAGCCAAATGGAGTTGTTCTCCCACAAGAACCACTCGGCTGATCCTTCTTCAATATGCCCTTCACCAACATGCAGTGTTTCCTTGATTGAATTAGCTCTCACACCAATATTTGCGTCTAGACCCTTCGCATTGAGGGCTATCTGAAAACGGCTGTGGCGCTGAAGTTGCCTGTGAATGTGGAGTTGGTGGCATGTGAAACCCGCATGTGGAGCATTCGTTTGTGTGGGATGCTCTCCAAGCTTCATTTCAGTCCTAGGCACTCAAAGGGCACTAAGCATAGAGTGTGAAAACTGAGTTTCCTTGAGAGCTGCTTGGAAGCCTGATGGTGTGTGAAGTTAGTGAGCCAAATGGAGTTGTTCTCCCACAAGAACCACTCGGCTGATCCTTCTTCAATATGCCCTTCACCAACATGCAGTGTTTCCTTGATTGAATTAGCTCTCACACCAATATTTGCGTCTAGAGCCTTTGCATTGAGGGCTATCTGAAAACGGCTGTGGCGCTGAAGTTGCCTGTGAATGTGGAGTTGCTGGCATGTGAAACCCGCATGTGGAGCATTCGTTTGTGTGGGATGCTCTACCAGGTTCATTCCTAGATAATGCACTCAAAGGGCACTAAGCATAGAGTGTGAAAACTGAGTTTCCTTGAGAGCTGCTTGGAAGCCTGATGGTGTGTGAAGTTAGTGAGCCAAATGGAGTTGTTCTCCCACAAGAACCACTCGGCTGATCCTTCTTCAATATGCCCTTCACCAACATGCAGTGTTTCCTTGATTGAATTAGCTCTCACACCAATATTTGCGTCTAGAGCCTTTGCATTGAGGGCTATCTGAAAACGGCTGTGGCGCTGAAGTTGCCTGTGAATGTGGAGTTGGTGGCATGTGAAACCCGCATGTGGAGCATTCGTTTGTGTGGGATGCTCTACTAGGTTCATTAATAGATAATGCACTCAAAGGGCACTAAGCATAGAGTGTGAAAACTGAGTTTCCTTGAGAGCTGCTTGGAAGCCTGATGGTGTGTGAAGTTAGTGAGCCAAATGGAGTTGTTCTCCCACAAGAACCACTCGGCTGATCCTTCTTCAGTATGCCCTTCATCAACATGCAGTGTTTCCTTGATTGAATTAGCTCTCACACCAATATTTGCGTCTAGAGCCTTTGCATTGAGGGCTATCTGAAAACGTCTGTGGCGCTGAAGTTGCCTGTGAATGTGGAGTTGCTGGCATGTGAAACCCGCATGTGGAGCATTCGTTTGTGTGGGATGCTCTCCAAGCTTCATTTCAGTCCTAGGCACTCAAAGGGCACTAAGCATAGAGTGTGAAAACTGAGTTTCCTTGAGAGCTGCTTGGAAGCCTGATGGTGTGTGAAGTTAGTGAGCCAAATGGAGTTGTTCTCCCACAAGAACCACTCGGCTGATCCTTCTTCAATATGCCCTTCACCAACATGCAGTGTTTCCTTGATTGAATTAGCTCTCACACCAATATTTGCGTCTAGAGCCTTTGCATTGAGGGCTATCTGAAAACGGCTGTGGCGCTGAAGTTGCCTGTGAATGTGGAGTTGGTGGCATGTGAAACCCGCATGTGGAGCATTCGTTTGTGTGGGATGCTCTTCAGGTTCATTTCAGTCCTAGCCATGCAAAGGGCACTAAGCATAGAGTGTGAAGACTGAGTTTCCTTGAGAGCTGCTTGGAAGCCTGATGGTGTGTGAAGTTAGTGAGCCAAATGGAGTTGTTCTCCCCCAAGAACCACTCGGCTGATCCTTCTTCAATATGCCCTTCACCAACATGCAGTGTTTCCTTGATTGAATTAGCTCTCACACCAATATTTGCGTCTAGAGCCTTTGCATTGAGGGCTATCTGAAAACGGCTGTGGCGCTGAAGTTGCCTGTGAATGTGGAGTTGGTGGCATGTGAAACCCGCATGTGGAGCATTCGTTTGTGTGGGATGCTCTACCAGATTCATTCCAAGATAATGCACTCAAAGGGCACTAAGCATAGAGTGTGAAAACTGAGTTTCCTTGAGAGCTGCTTGGAAGCCTGATGGTGTGTGAGGTTAGTGAGCCAAATGGAGTTGTTCTCCCACAAGAACCACTCGGCTGATCCTTCTTCAATATGCCCTTCACCAACATGCAGTGTTTCCTTGATTGAATTAGCTCTCACACCAATATTTGCGTCTAGACCCTTCGCATTGAGGGCTATCTGAAAACGGCTGTGGCGCTGAAGTTGCCTGTGAATGTGGAGTTGGTGGCATGTGAAACCCGCATGTGGAGCATTCGTTTGTGTGGGATGCTCTCCAAGCTTCATTTCAGTCCTAGGCACTCAAAGGGCACTAAGCATAGAGTGTGAAAACTGAGTTTCCTTGAGAGCTGCTTGGAAGCCTGATGGTGTGTGAAGTTAGTGAGCCAAATGGAGTTGTTCTCCCACAAGAACCACTCGGCTGATCCTTCTTCAATATGCCCTTCACCAACATGCAGTGTTTCCTTGATTGAATTAGCTCTCACACCAATATTTGCGTCTAGAGCCTTTGCATTGAGGGCTATCTGAAAACGGCTGTGGCGCTGAAGTTGCCTGTGAATGTGGAGTTGGTGGCATGTGAAACCCGCATGTGGAGCATTCGTTTGTGTGGGATGCTCTACCAGGTTCATTCCTAGATAATGCACTCAAAGGGCACTAAGCATAGAGTGTGAAAACTGAGTTTCCTTGAGAGCTGCTTGGAAGCCTGATGGTGTGTGAAGTTAGTGAGCCAAATGAAGTTGTTCTCCCACAAGAACCACTCGGCTGATCCTTCTTCAATATGCCCTTCACCAACATGCAGTGTTTCCTTGATTGAATTAGCTCTCACACCAATATTTGCGTCTAGAGCCTTTGCATTGAGGGCTATCTGAAAACGGCTGTGGCGCTGAAGTTGCCTGTGAATGTGGAGTTGGTGGCATGTGAAACCCGCATGTGGAGCATTCGTTTGTGTGGGATGCTCTACTAGGTTCATTAATAGATAATGCACTCAAAGGGCACTAAGCATAGAGTGTGAAAACTGAGTTTCCTTGAGAGCTGCTTGGAAGCCTGATGGTGTGTGAAGTTAGTGAGCCAAATGGAGTTGTTCTCCCACAAGAACCACTCGGCTGATCCTTCTTCAGTATGCCCTTCATCAACATGCAGTGTTTCCTTGATTGAATTAGCTCTCACACCAATATTTGCGTCTAGAGCCTTTGCATTGAGGGCTATCTGAAAACGGCTGTGGCACTGAAGTTGCCTGTGAATGTGGAGTTGGTGGCATGTGAAACCCGCATGTGGAGCATTCGTTTGTGTGGGATGCTGACCAAGCTTCATTTCAGTCCTAGGCACTCAAAGGGCACTAAGCATAGAGTGTGAAAACTGAGTTTCCTTGAGAGCTGCTTGGAAGCCTGATGGTGTGTGAAGTTAGTGAGCCAAATGGAGTTGTTCTCCCACAAGAACCACTCGGCTGATCCTTCTTCAATATGCCCTTCACCAACATGCAGTGTTTCCTTGATTGAATTAGCTCTCACACCAATATTTGCGTCTAGAGCCTTTGCATTGAGGGCTATCTGAAAACGGCTGTGGCGCTGAAGTTGCCTGTGAATGTGGAGTTGCTGGCATGTGAAACCCGCATGTGGAGCATTCGTTTGTGTGGGATGCTCTTCAGGTTCATTTCAGTCCTAGCCATGCAAAGGGCACTAAGCATAGAGTGTGAAGACTGAGTTTCCTTGAGAGCTGCTTGGAAGCCTGATGGTGTGTGAAGTTAGTGAGCCAAATGGAGTTGTTCTCCCACAAGAACCACTCGGCTGATCCTTCTTCAATATGCCCTTCACCAACATGCAGTGTTTCCTTGATTGAATTAGCTCTCACACCAATATTTGCGTCTAGAGCCTTTGCATTGAGGGCTATCTGAAAACGGCTGTGGCGCTGAAGTTGCCTGTGAATGTGGAGTTGGTGGCATGTGAAACCCGCATGTGGAGCATTCGTTTGTGTGGGATGCTCTACCAGGTTCATTCCTAGATAATGCACTCAAAGGGCACTAAGCATAGAGTGTGAAAACTGAGTTTCCTTGAGAGCTGCTTGGAAGCCTGATGGTGTGTGAAGTTAGTGAGCCAAATGGAGTTGTTCTCCCACAAGAACCACTCGGCTGATCCTTCTTCAATATGCCCTTCACCAACATGCAGTGTTTCCTTGATTGAATTAGCTCTCAGCCAATATTTGCGTCTAGAGCCTTTGCATTGAGGGCTATCTGAAAACGGCTGTGGCGCTGAAGTTGCCTGTGAATGTGGTGTTGGTGGCATGTGAAACCCGCATGTGGAGCATTCGTTTATGTGGGATGCTCTCCAAGCTTCATTTCAGTCCTAGGCACTCAAAGGGCACTAAGCATAGAGTGTGAAAACTGAGTTTCCTTGAGAGCTGCTTGGAAGCCTGATGGTGTGTGAAGTTAGTGAGCCAAATGGAGTTGTTCTCCCACAAGAACCACTCGGCTGATCCTTCTTCAATATGCCCTTCACCAACATGCAGTGTTTCCTTGATTGAATTAGCTCTCACACCAATATTTGCGTCTAGAGCCTTTGCATTGAGGGCTATCTGAAAACGGCTGTGGCGCTGAAGTTGCCTGTGAATGTGGAGTTGGTGGCATGTGAAACCCGCATGTGGAGCATTCGTTTCTGTGGGATGCTCTACCAGGTTCATTCCTAGATAATGCACTCAAAGGGCACTAAGCATAGAGTGTGAAAACTGAGTTTCCTTGAGAGCTGCTTGGAAGCCTGATGGTGTGTGAAGTTAGTGAGCCAAATGGAGTTGTTCTCCCACCAGAACCACTCGGCTGATCCTTCTTCAATATGCCCTTCACCAACATGCAGTGTTTCCTTGATTGAATTAGCTCTCACACCAATATTTGCGTCTAGAGCCTTTGCATTGAGGGCTATCTGAAAACGGCTGTGGCGCTGAAGTTGCCTGTGAATGTGGAGTTGGTGGCATGTGAAACCCGCATGTGGAGCATTCGTTTGTGTGGGATGCTCTACTAGGTTCATTAATAGATAATGCACTCAAAGGGCACTAAGCATAGAGTGTGAAAACTGAGTTTCCTTGAGAGCTGCTTGGAAGCCTGATGGTGTGTGAAGTTAGTGAGCCAAATGGAGTTGTTCTCCCACAAGAACCACTCGGCTGATCCTTCTTCAGTATGCCCTTCATCAACATGCAGTGTTTCCTTGATTGAATTAGCTCTCACACCAATATTTGCGTCTAGAGCCTTTGCATTGAGGGCTATCTGAAAACGGCTGTGGCGCTGAAGATGCCTGTGAATGTGGAGTTGCTGGCATGTGAAACCCGCATGTGGAGCATTCGTTTGTGTGGGATGCTCTCCAAGCTTCATTTCAGTCCTAGGCACTCAAAGGGCACTAAGCATAGAGTGTGAAAACTGAGTTTCCTTGAGAGCTGCTTGGAAGCCTGATGGTGTGTGAAGTTAGTGAGCCAAATGGAGTTGTTCTCCCACAAGAACCACTCGGCTGATCCTTCTTCAATATGCCCTTCACCAACATGCAGTGTTTCCTTGATTGAATTAGCTCTCACACCAATATTTGCGTCTAGAGCCTTTGCATTGAGGGCTATCTGAAAACGGCTGTGGCGCTGAAGTTGCCTGTGAATGTGGAGTTGGTGGCATGTGAAACCAGCATGTGGAGCATTCGTTTGTGTGGGATGCTCTTCAGGTTCATTTCAGTCCTAGCCATGCAAAGGGCACTAAGCATAGAGTGTGAAGACTGAGTTTCCTTGAGAGCTGCTTGGAAGCCTGATGGTGTGTGAAGTTAGTGAGCCAAATGGAGTTGTTCTCCCACAAGAACCACTCGGCTGATCCTTCTTCAATATGCCCTTCACCAACATGCAGTGTTTCCTTGATTGAATTAGCTCTCACACCAATATTTGCGTCTAGAGCCTTTGCATTGAGGGCTATCTGAAAACGGCTGTGGCGCTGAAGTTGCCTGTGAATGTGGAGTTGGTGGCATGTGAAACCCGCATGTGGAGCATTCGTTTCTGTGGGATGCTCTACCAGGTTCATTCCTAGATAATGCACTCAAAGGGCACTAAGCATAGAGTGTGAAAACTGAGTTTCCTTGAGAGCTGCTTGGAAGCCTGATGGTGTGTGAAGTTAGTGAGCCAAATGGAGTTGTTCTCCCACAAGAACCACTCGGCTGATCCTTCTTCAATATGCCCTTCACCAACATGCAGTGTTTCCTTGATTGAATTAGCTCTCACACCAATATTTGCGTCTAGAGCCTTTGCATTGAGGGCTATCTGAAAACGGCTGTGGCGCTGAAGTTGCCTGTGAATGTGGAGTTGGTGGCATGTGAAACCCGCATGTGGAGCATTCGTTTGTGTGGGATGCTCTCCAAGCTTCATTTCAGTCCTAGGCACTCAAAGGGCACTAAGCATAGAGTGTGAAAACTGAGTTTCCTTGAGAGCTGCTTGGAAGCCTGATGGTGTGTGAAGTTAGTGAGCCAAATGGAGTTGTTCTCCCACAAGAACCACTCGGCTGATCCTTCTTCAATATGCCCTTCACCAACATGCAGTGTTTCCTTGATTGAATTAGCTCTCACACCAATATTTGCGTCTAGAGCCTTTGCATTGAGGGCTATCTGAAAACGGCTGTGGCGCTGAAGTTGCCTGTGAATGTGGAGTTGGTGGCATGTGAAACCCGCATGTGGAGCATTCGTTTGTGTGGGATGCTCTACCAGGTTCATTCCTAGATAATGCACTCAAAGGGCACTAAGCATAGAGTGTGAAAACTGAGTTTCCTTGAGAGCTGCTTGGAAGCCTGATGGTGTGTGAAGTTAGTGAGCCAAATGAAGTTGTTCTCCCACAAGAACCACTCGGCTGATCCTTCTTCAATATGCCCTTCACCAACATGCAGTGTTTCCTTGATTGAATTAGCTCTCACACCAATATTTGCGTCTAGAGCCTTTGCATTGAGGGCTATCTGAAAACGGCTGTGGCGCTGAAGTTGCCTGTGAATGTGGAGTTGGTGGCATGTGAAACCCGCATGTGGAGCATTCGTTTGTGTGGGATGCTCTACTAGGTTCATTAATAGATAATGCACTCAAAGGGCACTAAGCATAGAGTGTGAAAACTGAGTTTCCTTGAGAGCTGCTTGGAAGCCTGATGGTGTGTGAAGTTAGTGAGCCAAATGGAGTTGTTCTCCCACAAGAACCACTCGGCTGATCCTTCTTCAGTATGCCCTTCATCAACATGCAGTGTTTCCTTGATTGAATTAGCTCTCACACCAATATTTGCGTCTAGAGCCTTTGCATTGAGGGCTATCTGAAAACGGCTGTGGCACTGAAGTTGCCTGTGAATGTGGAGTTGGTGGCATGTGAAACCCGCATGTGGAGCATTCGTTTGTGTGGGATGCTGACCAAGCTTCATTTCAGTCCTAGGCACTCAAAGGGCACTAAGCATAGAGTGTGAAAACTGAGTTTCCTTGAGAGCTGCTTGGAAGCCTGATGGTGTGTGAAGTTAGTGAGCCAAATGGAGTTGTTCTCCCACAAGAACCACTCGGCTGATCCTTCTTCAATATGCCCTTCACCAACATGCAGTGTTTCCTTGATTGAATTAGCTCTCACACCAATATTTGCGTCTAGAGCCTTTGCATTGAGGGCTATCTGAAAACGGCTGTGGCGCTGAAGTTGCCTGTGAATGTGGAGTTGCTGGCATGTGAAACCCGCATGTGGAGCATTCGTTTGTGTGGGATGCTCTTCAGGTTCATTTCAGTCCTAGCCATGCAAAGGGCACTAAGCATAGAGTGTGAAGACTGAGTTTCCTTGAGAGCTGCTTGGAAGCCTGATGGTGTGTGAAGTTAGTGAGCCAAATGGAGTTGTTCTCCCACAAGAACCACTCGGCTGATCCTTCTTCAATATGCCCTTCACCAACATGCAGTGTTTCCTTGATTGAATTAGCTCTCACACCAATATTTGCGTCTAGAGCCTTTGCATTGAGGGCTATCTGAAAACGGCTGTGGCGCTGAAGTTGCCTGTGAATGTGGAGTTGGTGGCATGTGAAACCCGCATGTGGAGCATTCGTTTGTGTGGGATGCTCTACCAGGTTCATTCCTAGATAATGCACTCAAAGGGCACTAAGCATAGAGTGTGAAAACTGAGTTTCCTTGAGAGCTGCTTGGAAGCCTGATGGTGTGTGAAGTTAGTGAGCCAAATGGAGTTGTTCTCCCACAAGAACCACTCGGCTGATCCTTCTTCAATATGCCCTTCACCAACATGCAGTGTTTCCTTGATTGAATTAGCTCTCACACCAATATTTGCGTCTAGAGCCTTTGCATTGAGGGCTATCTGAAAACGGCTGTGGCGCTGAAGTTGCCTGTGAATGTGGTGTTGGTGGCATGTGAAACCCGCATGTGGAGCATTCGTTTATGTGGGATGCTCTCCAAGCTTCATTTCAGTCCTAGGCACTCAAAGGGCACTAAGCATAGAGTGTGAAAACTGAGTTTCCTTGAGAGCTGCTTGGAAGCCTGATGGTGTGTGAAGTTAGTGAGCCAAATGGAGTTGTTCTCCCACAAGAACCACTCGGCTGATCCTTCTTCAATATGCCCTTCACCAACATGCAGTGTTTCCTTGATTGAATTAGCTCTCACACCAATATTTGCGTCTAGAGCCTTTGCATTGAGGGCTATCTGAAAACGGCTGTGGCGCTGAAGTTGCCTGTGAATGTGGAGTTGGTGGCATGTGAAACCCGCATGTGGAGCATTCGTTTCTGTGGGATGCTCTACCAGGTTCATTCCTAGATAATGCACTCAAAGGGCACTAAGCATAGAGTGTGAAAACTGAGTTTCCTTGAGAGCTGCTTGGAAGCCTGATGGTGTGTGAAGTTAGTGAGCCAAATGGAGTTGTTCTCCCACCAGAACCACTCGGCTGATCCTTCTTCAATATGCCCTTCACCAACATGCAGTGTTTCCTTGATTGAATTAGCTCTCACACCAATATTTGCGTCTAGACCCTTCGCATTGAGGGCTATCTGAAAACGGCTGTGGCGCTGAAGTTGCCTGTGAATGTGGAGTTGGTGGCATGTGAAACCCGCATGTGGAGCATTCGTTTGTGTGGGATGCTCTACTAGGTTCATTAATAGATAATGCACTCAAAGGGCACTAAGCATAGAGTGTGAAAACTGAGTTTCCTTGAGAGCTGCTTGGAAGCCTGATGGTGTGTGAAGTTAGTGAGCCAAATGGAGTTGTTCTCCCACAAGAACCACTCGGCTGATCCTTCTTCAGTATGCCCTTCATCAACATGCAGTGTTTCCTTGATTGAATTAGCTCTCACACCAATATTTGCGTCTAGAGCCTTTGCATTGAGGGCTATCTGAAAACGGCTGTGGCGCTGAAGATGCCTGTGAATGTGGAGTTGGTGGCATGTGAAACCCGCATGTGGAGCATTCGTTTGTGTGGGATGCTCTCCAAGATTCATTTCAGTCCTAGGCACTCAAAGGGCACTAAGCATAGAGTGTGAAAACTGAGTTTCCTTGAGAGCTGCTTGGAAGCCTGATGGTGTGTGAAGTTAGTGAGCCAAATGGAGTTGTTCTCCCACAAGAACCACTCGGCTGATCCTTCTTCAATATGCCCTTCACCAACATGCAGTGTTTCCTTGATTGAATTAGCTCTCACACCAATATTTGCGTCTAGAGCCTTTGCATTGAGGGCTATCTGAAAACGGCTGTGGCGCTGAAGTTGCCTGTGAATGTGGAGTTGGTGGCATGTGAAACCAGCATGTGGAGCATTCGTTTGTGTGGGATGCTCTTCAGGTTCATTTCAGTCCTAGCCATGCAAAGGGCACTAAGCATAGAGTGTGAAGACTGAGTTTCCTTGAGAGCTGCTTGGAAGCCTGATGGTGTGTGAAGTTAGTGAGCCAAATGGAGTTGTTCTCCCACAAGAACCACTCGGCTGATCCTTCTTCAATATGCCCTTCACCAACATGCAGTGTTTCCTTGATTGAATTAGCTCTCACACCAATATTTGCGTCTAGAGCCTTTGCATTGAGGGCTATCTGAAAACGGCTGTGGCGCTGAAGTTGCCTGTGAATGTGGAGTTGGTGGCATGTGAAACCCGCATGTGGAGCATTCGTTTGTGTGGGATGCTCTACCAGGTTCATTCCTAGATAATGCACTCAAAGGGCACTAAGCATAGAGTGTGAAAACTGAGTTTCCTTGAGAGCTGCTTGGAAGCCTGATGGTGTGTGAAGTTAGTGAGCCAAATGGAGTTGTTCTCCCACAAGAACCACTCGGCTGATCCTTCTTCAATATGCCCTTCACCAACATGCAGTGTTTCCTTGATTGAATTAGCTCTCACACCAATATTTGCGTCTAGAGCCTTTGCATTGAGGGCTATCTGAAAACGGCTGTGGCGCTGAAGTTGCCTGTGAATGTGGAGTTGGTGGCATGTGAAACCCGCATGTGGAGCATTCGTTTGTGTGGGATGCTGACCAAGCTTCATTTCAGTCCAAGGCACACAAAGAGCAGTAAGCATAGAGTGTGAAAACTGAGTTTCCTTGAGAGCTGCTTGGAAGCCTGATGGTGTGTGAAGTTAGCGAGCCAAATGGAGTTGTTCTCCCACAAGAACCACTCGGCTGATCCTTCTTCAATATGCCCTTCACCAACATGCAGTGTTTCCTTGATTGAATTAGCTCTCACACCAATATTTGCATCTAGAGCCTTTGCATTGAGGGTTATCTGAAAACGGCTGTGGCGCTGAAGTTGCCTGTGAATGTGGAGTTGGTGGCATGTGAAACCCGCATGTGGAGCATTCGTTTGTGTGGGATGCTCTACCAGGTTCATTCCTAGATAATGCACTCAAAGGGCACTAAGCATAGAGTGTGAAAACTGAGTTTCCTTGAGAGCTGCTTGGAAGCCTGATGATGTGTGAGGTTAGTGAGCCAAATGGAGTTGTTCTCCCACAAGAACCTCTCGGCTAATCCTTCTTCAATATGCCCTTCACCAACATGCAGTGTTTCCTTGATTGAATTAGCTCTCACACCAATATTTGCGTCTAGAGCCTTTGCATTGAGGGCTATCTGTAAACGGCTGTGGCGCTGAAGTTGCCTGTGAATGTGGAGTTGGTGGCATGTGAAACCCGCATGTGGAGCATTCGTTTGTGTGGGATGCTCTACCAGGTTGATTTCAGTCCTAGCCATACAAAGGGCACTAAGCATAGAGTGTGAAAACTGAGTTTCCTTGAGAGCTGCTTGGAAGCCTGATGGTGTGTGAGGTTAGTGAGCCAAAAGGAGTTGTTCTCCCACAAGAACCACTCTGCTGATCCTTCTTCAATATGCCCTTCACCAACATGCAGTGTTTCCTTGATTGAATTAGCTCTCACACCAATATTTGCGTCTAGAGCCTTTGCATTGAGGGCTATCTGAAAACGGCTGTGGCGCTGAAGTTGCCTGTGAATGTGGAGTTGGTGGCATGTGAAACCTGCATGTGGAGCATTCGTTTATGTGGGATGCTCTCCAAGCTTCATTTCAGTCCTAGGCACTCAAAGGGCACTAAGCATAGAGTGTGAAAACTGAGTTTCCTTGAGAGCTGCTTGGAAGCCTGATGGTGTGTGAAGTTAGTGAGCCAAATGGAGTTGTTCTCCCACAAGAACCACTCGGCTGATCCTTCTTCAATATGCCCTTCACCAACATGCAGTGTTTCCTTGATTGAATTAGCTCTCACACCAATATTTGCGTCTAGAGCCTTTGCATTGAGGGCTATCTGAAAACGGCTGTGGCGCTGAAGTTGCCTGTGAATGTGGAGTTGGTGGCATGTGAAACCCGCATGTGGAGCATTCGTTTGTGTGGGATGCTCTACCAGGTTCATTAATAGATAATGCACTCAAAGGGCACTAAGCATAGAGTGTGAAAACTGAGTTTCCTTGAGAGCTGCTTGGAAGCCTGATGGTGTGTGAAGTTAGTGAGCCAAATGGAGTTGTTCTCCCACAAGAACCACTCGGCTGATCCTTCTTCAATATGCCCTTCACCAACATGCAGGGTTTCCTTGATTGAATTAGCTCTCACACCAATATTTGCGTCTAGAGCCTTTGCATTGAGGGCTATCTGAAAACGGCTGTGGCGCTGAAGTTGCCTGTGAATGTGGAGTTGGTGGCATGTGAAACCCGCATGTGGAGCATTCGTTTGTGTGGGATGCTCTCCAAGCTTCATTTCAGTGCTAGGCACTCAAAGGGCACTAAGCATAGAGTGTGAAAACTGAGTTTCCTTGAGAGCTGCTTGGAAGCCTGATGGTGTGTGAAGTTAGTGAGCCAAATGGAGTTGTTCTCCCACAAGAACCACTCGGCTGATCCTTCTTCAATATGCCCTTCACCAACATGCAGTGTTTCCTTGATTGAATTAGCTCTCACACCAATATTTGCGTCTAGAGCCTTTGCATTGAGGGCTATCTGAAAACGGCTGTGGCGCTGAAGTTGCCTGTGAATGTGGAGTTGGTGGCATGTGAAACCCGCATGTGGAGCATTCGTTTGTGTGGGATGCTCTTCAGGTTCATTTCAGTCCTAGCCATGCAAATGGCACTAAGCATAGAGTGTGAAGACTGAGTTTCCTTGAGAGCTGCTTGGAAGCCTGATGGTGTGTGAAGTTAGTGAGCCAAATGGAGTTGTTCTCCCACAAGAACCACTCGGCTGATCCTTCTTCAATATGCCCTTCACCAACATGCAGTGTTTCCTTGATTGAATTAGCCCTCACACCAATATTTGCGTCTAGAGCCTTTGCATTGAGGGCTATCTGAAAACGGCTGTGGCGCTGAAGTTGCCTGTGAATGTGGAGTTGGTGGCATGTGAAACCCGCATGTGGAGCATTCGTTTGTGTGGGATGCTCTACCAGGTTCATTCCTAGATAATGCACTCAAAGGGCACTAAGCATAGAGTGTGAAAACTGAGTTTCCTTGAGAGCTGCTTGGAAGCCTGATGGCGTGTGAAGTTAGTGAGCCAAATGGAGTTGTTCTCCCACAAGAACCACTCGGCTGATCCTTCTTCAATATGCCCTTCACCAACATGCAGTGTTTCCTTGATTGAATTAGCTCTCACACCAATATTTGCGTCTAGAGCCTTTGCATTGAGGGCTATCTGAAAACGGCTGTGGCGCTGAAGTTGCCTGTGAATGTGGAGTTGGTGGCATGTGAAACCCGCATGTGGAGCATTCGTTTGTGTGGGATGCTGACCAAGCTTCATTTCAGTCCTAGGCACACAAAGAGCACTAAGCATAGAGTGTGAAAACTGAGTTTCCTTGAGAGCTGCTTGGAAGCCTGATGGTGTGTGAAGTTAGTGAGCCAAATGGAGTTGTTCTCCCACAAGATCCACTCGGCTGATTCTTCTTCAATATGCCCTTCACCAACATGCAGTGTTTCCTTGATTGAATTAGCTCTCACACCAATATTTGCGTCTAGAGCCTTTGCATTGAGAGTTATCTGAAAACGGCTGTGGCGCTGAAGTTGCCTGTGAATGTGCAGTTGGTGGCATGTGAAACCCGCATGTGGAGCATTCGTTTGTGTGGGATGCTCTACCAGGTTCATTCCTAGATAATGCACTCAAAGAGCAGTAAGCATAGAGTGTGAAAACTGAGTTTCCTTGAGAGCTGCTTGGAAGCCTGATGGTGTGTGAAGTTAGTGAGCCAAATGGAGTTGTTCTCCCACAAGAACCACTCGGCTGATCCTTCTTCAATATGCCCTTCACCAACATGCAGTGTTTCCTTGTTTGAATTAGCTCTCACACCAATATTTGCGTCTAGAGCCTTTGCATTGAGGGCTATCTGAAAACGGCTGTGGCGCTGAAGTTGCCTGTGAATGTGGAGTTGGTGGCATGTGAAACCCGCATGTGGAGCATTCGTTTGTGTGGGATGCTGACCAAGCTTCATTTCAGTCCTAGGCACACAAAGAGCACTAAGCATTGAGTGTGAAAACTGAGTTTCCTTGAGAGCTGCTTGGAAGCCTGATGGTGTGTGAAGTTAGTGAGCCAAATGGAGTTGTTCTCCCACAAGAACCACTCGGCTGATCCTTCTTCAATATGCCCTTCACCAACATGCAGTGTTTCCTTGATTGAATTAGCTCTCACACCAATATTTGCGTCTAGAGCCTTTGCATTGAGGGCTATCTGAAAACGGCTGTGGCGCTGAAGTTGCCTGTGAATGTGGTGTTGGTGGCATGTGAAACCCGCATGTGGAGCATTCGTTTGTGTGGGATGCTCTGCCAGGTTCATTCCTAGATAATGCACTCAAAGGGCACTAAGCATAGAGTGTGAAAACTGAGTTTCCTTGAGAGCTGCTTGGAAGCCTGATGGCGTGTGAAGTTAGTGAGCCAAATGGAGTTGTTCTCCCACAAGAACCACTCAGCTGATCCTTCTTCAATATGCCCTTCACCAACATGCAGTGTTTCCTTGTTTGAATTAGCTCTCACACCAATATTTGCGTCTAGAGCCTTTGCATTGAGGGCTATCTGAAAACGGCTGTGGCGCTGAAGTTGCCTGTGAATGTGGAGTTGGTGGCATGTGAAACCCGCATGTGGAGCATTCGTTTGTGTGGGATGCTGACCAAGCTTCATTTCAGTCCTAGGCACACAAAGAGCACTAAGCATTGAGTGTGAAAACTGAGTTTCCTTGAGAGCTGCTTGGAAGCCTGATGGTGTGTGAAGTTAGTGAGCCAAATGGAGTTGTTCTCCCACAAGAACCACTCGGCTGATCCTTCTTCAATATGCCCTTCACCAACATGCAGGGTTTCCTTGATTGAATTAGCTCTCACACCAATATTTGCGTCTAGAGCCTTTGCATTGAGGGCTATCTGAAAACGGCTGTGGCGCTGAAGTTGCCTGTGAATGTGGAGTTGGTGGCATGTGAAACCCGCATGTGGAGCATTCGTTCGTGTGGGATGCTCTACCAGGTTCATTAATAGATAATGCACTCAAAGGGCACTAAGCATAGAGTGTGAAAACTGAGTTTCCTTGAGAGCTGCTTGGAAGCCTGATGGTGTGTGAAGTTAGTGAGCCAAATGGAGTTGTTCTCCCACAAGAACCACTCGGCTGATCCTTCTTCAATATGCCCTTCACCAACATGCAGGGTTTCCTTGATTGAATTAGCTCTCACACCAATATTTGCGTCTAGAGCCTTTGCATTGAGGGCTATCTGAAAACGGCTGTGGCGCTGAAGTTGCCTGTGAATGTGGAGTTGGTGGCATGTGAAACCCGCATGTGGAGCATTCGTTTGTGTGGGATGCTCTCCAAGCTTCATTTCAGTCCTAGGCACTCAAAGGGCACTAAGCATAGAGTGTGAAAACTGAGTTTCCTTGAGAGCTGCTTGGAAGCCTGATGGTGTGTGAAGTTAGTGAGCCAAATGGAGTTGTTCTCCCACAAGAACCACTCGGCTGATCCTTCTTCAATATGCCCTTCACCAACATGCAGTGTTTCCTTGATTGAATTAGCTCTCACACCAATATTTGCGTCTAGAGCCTTTGCATTGAGGGCTATCTGAAAACGGCTGTGGCGCTGAAGTTGCCTGTGAATGTGGAGTTGGTGGCATGTGAAACCCGCATGTGGAGCATTCGTTTGTGTGGGATGCTCTTCAGGTTCATTTCAGTCCTAGCCATGCAAATGGCACTAAGCATAGAGTGTGAAGACTGAGTTTCCTTGAGAGCTGCTTGGAAGCCTGATGGTGTGTGAAGTTAGTGAGCCAAATGGAGTTGTTCTCCCACAAGAACCACTCGGCTGATCCTTCTTCAATATGCCCTTCACCAACATGCAGTGTTTCCTTGATTGAATTAGCCCTCACACCAATATTTGCGTCTAGAGCCTTTGCATTGAGGGCTATCTGAAAACGGCTGTGGCGCTGAAGTTGCCTGTGAATGTGGAGTTGGTGGCATGTGAAACCCGCATGTGGAGCATTCGTTTGTGTGGGATGCTCTACCAGGTTCATTCCTAGATAATGCACTCAAAGGGCACTAAGCATAGAGTGTGAAAACTGAGTTTCCTTGAGAGCTGCTTGGAAGCCTGATGGCGTGTGAAGTTAGTGAGCCAAATGGAGTTGTTCTCCCACAAGAACCACTCGGCTGATCCTTCTTCAATATGCCCTTCACCAACATGCAGTGTTTCCTTGATTGAATTAGCTCTCACACCAATATTTGCGTCTAGAGCCTTTGCATTGAGCGCTATCTGAAAACGGCTGTGGCGCTGAAGTTGCCTGTGAATGTGGAGTTGGTGGCATGTGAAACCCGCATGTGGAGCATTCGTTTGTGTGGGATGCTGACCAAGCTTCATTTCAGTCCTAGGCACACAAAGAGCACTAAGCATAGAGTGTGAAAACTGAGTTTCCTTGAGAGCTGCTTGGAAGCCTGATGGTGTGTGAAGTTAGTGAGCCAAATGGAGTTGTTCTCCCACAAGATCCACTCGGCTGATTCTTCTTCAATATGCCCTTCACCAACATGCAGTGTTTCCTTGATTGAATTAGCTCTCACACCAATATTTGCGTCTAGAGCCTTTGCATTGAGAGTTATCTGAAAACGGCTGTGGCGCTGAAGTTGCCTGTGAATGTGCAGTTGGTGGCATGTGAAACCCGCATGTGGAGCATTCGTTTGTGTGGGATGCTCTACCAGGTTCATTCCTAGATAATGCACTCAAAGAGCAGTAAGCATAGAGTGTGAAAACTGAGTTTCCTTGAGAGCTGCTTGGAAGCCTGATGGTGTGTGAAGTTAGTGAGCCAAATGGAGTTGTTCTCCCACAAGAACCACTCGGCTGATCCTTCTTCAATATGCCCTTCACCAACATGCAGTGTTTCCTTGTTTGAATTAGCTCTCACACCAATATTTGCGTCTAGAGCCTTTGCATTGAGGGCTATCTGAAAACGGCTGTGGCGCTGAAGTTGCCTGTGAATGTGGAGTTGGTGGCATGTGAAACCCGCATGTGGAGCATTCGTTTGTGTGGGATGCTGACCAAGCTTCATTTCAGTCCTAGGCACACAAAGAGCACTAAGCATTGAGTGTGAAAACTGAGTTTCCTTGAGAGCTGCTTGGAAGCCTGATGGTGTGTGAAGTTAGTGAGCCAAATGGAGTTGTTCTCCCACAAGAACCACTCGGCTGATCCTTCTTCAATATGCCCTTCACCAACATGCAGTGTTTCCTTGATTGAATTAGCTCTCACACCAATATTTGCGTCTAGAGCCTTTGCATTGAGGGCTATCTGAAAACGGCTGTGGCGCTGAAGTTGCCTGTGAATGTGGTGTTGGTGGCATGTGAAACCCGCATGTGGAGCATTCGTTTGTGTGGGATGCTCTACCAGGTTCATTCCTAGATAATGCACTCAAAGGGCACTAAGCATAGAGTGTGAAAACTGAGTTTCCTTGAGAGCTGCTTGGAAGCCTGATGGCGTGTGAAGTTAGTGAGCCAAATGGAGTTGTTCTCCCACAAGAACCACTCAGCTGATCCTTCTTCAATATGCCCTTCACCAACATGCAGTGTTTCCTTGTTTGAATTAGCTCTCACACCAATATTTGCGTCTAGAGCCTTTGCATTGAGGGCTATCTGAAAACGGCTGTGGCGCTGAAGTTGCCTGTGAATGTGGAGTTGGTGGCATGTGAAACCCGCATGTGGAGCATTCGTTTGTGTGGGATGCTGACCAAGCTTCATTTCAGTCCTAGGCACACAAAGAGCACTAAGCATTGAGTGTGAAAACTGAGTTTCCTTGAGAGCTGCTTGGAAGCCTGATGGTGTGTGAAGTTAGTGAGCCAAATGGAGTTGTTCTCCCACAAGAACCACTCGGCTGATCCTTCTTCAATATGCCCTTCACCAACATGCAGTGTTTCCTTGATTGAATTAGCTCTCACACCAATATTTGCGTCTAGAGCCTTTGCATTGAGGGCTATCTGAAAACGGCTGTGGCGCTGAAGTTGCCTGTGAATGTGGAGTTGGTGGCATGTGAAACCCGCATGTGGAGCATTCGTTTGTGTGGGATGCTCTACCAGGTTGATTTCAGTCCTAGCCATACAAAGGGCACTAAGCATAGAGTGTGAAAACTGAGTTTCCTTGAGAGCTGCTTGGAAGCCTGATGGTGTGTGAGGTTAGTGAGCCAAAAGGAGTTGTTCTCCCACAAGAACCACTCTGCTGATCCTTCTTCAATATGCCCTTCACCAACATGCAGTGTTTCCTTGATTGAATTAGCTCTCACACCAATATTTGCGTCTAGAGCCTTTGCATTGAGGGCTATCTGAAAACGGCTGTGGCGCTGAAGTTGCCTGTGAATGTGGAGTTGGTGGCATGTGAAACCCGCATGTGGAGCATTCGTTTATGTGGGATGCTCTCCAAGCTTTATTTCAATCCTAGGCACTCAAAGGGCACTAAGCATAGAGTGTGAAAACTGAGTTTCCTTGAGAGCTGCTTGGAAGCCTGATGGTGTGTGAAGTTAGTGAGCCAAATGGAGTTGTTCTCCCACAAGAACCACTCGGCTGATCCTTCTTCAATATGCCCTTCACCAACATGCAGTGTTTCCTTGATTGAATTAGCTCTCACACCAATATTTGCGTCTAGAGCCTTTGCATTGAGGGCTATCTGAAAACGGCTGTGGCGCTGAAGTTGCCTGTGAATGTGGAGTTGGTGGCATGTGAAACCCGCATGTGGAGCATTCGTTTGTGTGGGATGCTGACCAAGCTTCATTTCAGTCCTAGGCACACAAAGAGCACTAAGCATTGAGTGTGAAAACTGAGTTTCCTTGAGAGCTGCTTGGAAGCCTGATGGTGTGTGAAGTTAGTGAGCCAAATGGAGTTGTTCTCCCACAAGAACCACTCGGCTGATCCTTCTTCAATATGCCCTTCACCAACATGCAGTGTTTCCTTGATTGAATTAGCTCTCACACCAATATTTGCGTCTAGAGCCTTTGCATTGAGGGCTATCTGAAAACGGCTGTGGCGCTGAAGTTGCCTGTGAATGTGGAGTTGGTGGCATGTGAAACCCGCATGTGGAGCATTCGTTTGTGTGGGATGCTCTACCAGGTTGATTTCAGTCCTAGCCATACAAAGGGCACTAAGCATAGAGTGTGAAAACTGAGTTTCCTTGAGAGCTGCTTGGAAGCCTGATGGTGTGTGAGGTTAGTGAGCCAAAAGGAGTTGTTCTCCCACAAGAACCACTCTGCTGATCCTTCTTCAATATGCCCTTCACCAACATGCAGTGTTTCCTTGATTGAATTAGCTCTCACACCAATATTTGCGTCTAGAGCCTTTGCATTGAGGGCTATCTGAAAACGGCTGTGGCGCTGAAGTTGCCTGTGAATGTGGAGTTGGTGGCATGTGAAACCCGCATGTGGAGCATTCGTTTATGTGGGATGCTCTCCAAGCTTTATTTCAATCCTAGGCACTCAAAGGGCACTAAGCATAGAGTGTGAAAACTGAGTTTCCTTGAGAGCTGCTTGGAAGCCTGATGGTGTGTGAAGTTAGTGAGCCAAATGGAGTTGTTCTCCCACAAGAACCACTCGGCTGATCCTTCTTCAATATGCCCTTCACCAACATGCAGTGTTTCCTTGATTGAATTAGCTCTCACACCAATATTTGCGTCTAGAGCCTTTGCATTGAGGGCTATCTGAAAACGGCTGTGGCGCTGAAGTTGCCTGTGAATGTGGAGTTGGTGGCATGTGAAACCCGCATGTGGAGCATTCGTTTGTGTGGGATGCTCTACCAGGTTCATTAATAGATAATGCACTCAAAGGGCACTAAGCATAGAGTGTGAAAACTGAGTTTCCTTGAGAGCTGCTTGGAAGCCTGATGGTGTGTGAAGTTAGTGAGCCAAATGGAGTTGTTCTCCCACAAGAACCACTCAGCTGATCCTTCTTCAGTATGCCCTTCATCAACATGCAGTGTTTCCTTGATTGAATTAGCTCTCACACCAATATTTGCGTCTAGAGCCTTTGCATTGAGGGCTATCTGAAAACGGCTGTGGCGCTGAAGTTGCCTGTGAATGTGGAGTTGGTGGCATGTGAAACCCGCATGTGGAGCATTCGTTTGTGTGGGATGCTTTCCAAGCTTCATTTCAGTCCTAGGCACTCAAAGGGCACTAAGCATAGAGTGTGAAAACTGAGTTTCCTTGAGAGCTGCTTGGAAGCCTGATGGTGTGTGAAGTTAGTGAGCCAAATGGAGTTGTTCTCCCACAAGAACCACTCGGCTGATCCTTCTTCAATATGCCCTTCACCAACATGCAGTGTTTCCTTGATTGAATTAGCTCTCACACCAATATTTGCGTCTAGAGCCTTTGCATTGAGGGCTATCTGAAAACGGCTGTGGCGCTGAAGTTGCCTGTGAATGTGGAGTTGGTGGCATGTGAAACCCGCATGTGGAGCATTCGTTTGTGTGGGATGCTCTTCAGGTTCATTTCAGTCCTAGCCATGCAAATGGCACTAAGCATAGAGTGTGAAGACTGAGTTTCCTTGAGAGCTGCTTGGAAGCCTGATGGTGTGTGAAGTTAGTGAGCCAAATGGAGTTGTTCTCCCACAAGAACCACTCGGCTGATCCTTCTTCAATATGCCCTTCACCAACATGCAGTGTTTCCTTGATTGAATTAGCTCTCACACCAATATTTGCGTCTAGAGCCTTTGCATTGAGGGCTATCTGAAAACGGCTGTGGCGCTGAAGTTGCCTGTGAATGTGGAGTTGGTGGCATGTGAAACCCGCATGTGGAGCATTCGTTTGTGTGGGATGCTGACCAAGCTTCATTTCAGTCCTAGGCACACAAACGGCACTAAGCATAGAGTGTGAAAACTGAGTTTCCTTGAGAGCTGCATGGAAGCCTGATGGTGTGTGAAGTTAGTGAGCCAAATGGAGCTGTTCTCCCACAAGAACCACTCGGTTGATCCTTCTTCAATATGCCCTTCACCAACATGCAGTGTTTCCTTGATTGAATTAGCTCTCACACCAATATTTGCGTCTAGAGCCTTTGCATTGAGGGCTATCTGAAAACGGCTGTGGCGCTGAAGTTGCCTGTGAATGTGGAGTTGGTGGCATGTGAAACCCGCATGTGGAGCATTCGTTTGTGTGGGATGCTCTACCAGGTTCATTCCTAGATAATGCACTCAAAGGGCACTAAGCATAGAGTGTGAAAACTGAGTTTCCTTGAGAGCTGCTTGGAAGCCTGATGGTGTGTGAAGTTAGTGAGCCAAATGGAGTTGTTCTCCCACAAGATCCACTCGGCTGATTCTTCTTCAATATGCCCTTCACCAACATGCAGTGTTTCCTTGATTGAATTAGCTCTCACACCAATATTTGCGTCTAGAGCCTTTGCATTGAGAGTTATCTGAAAACGGCTGTGGCGCTGAAGTTGCCTGTGAATGTGCAGTTGGTGGCATGTGAAACCCGCATGTGGAGCATTCGTTTGTGTGGGATGCTCTACCAGGTTCATTCCTAGATAATGCACTCAAAGAGCAGTAAGCATAGAGTGTGAAAACTGAGTTTTCTTGAGAGCTGCTTGGAAGCCTGATGGTGTGTGAAGTTAGTGAGCCAAATGGAGTTGTTCTCCCACAAGAACCACTCGGCTGATCCTTCTTCAATATGCCCTTCACCAACATGCAGTGTTTCCTTGTTTGAATTAGCTCTCACACCAATATTTGCATCTAGAGCCTTTGCATTGAGGGCTATCTGAAAACGGCTGTGGCGCTGAAGTTGCCTGTGAATGTGGAGTTGGTGGCATGTGAAACCCGCATGTGGAGCATTCGTTTGTGTGGGATGCTGACCAAGCTTCATTTCAGTCCTAGGCACACAAAGAGCACTAAGCATTGAGTGTGAAAACTGAGTTTCCTTGAGAGCTGCTTGGAAGCCTGATGGTGTGTGAAGTTAGTGAGCCAAATGGAGTTGTTCTCCCACAAGAACCACTCGGCTGATCCTTCTTCAATATGCCCTTCACCAACATGCAGTGTTTCCTTGATTGAATTAGCTCTCACACCAATATTTGCGTCTAGAGCCTTTGCATTGAGGGCTATCTGAAAACGGCTGTGGCGCTGAAGTTGCCTGTGAATGTGGTGTTGGTGGCATGTGAAACCCGCATGTGGAGCATTCGTTTGTGTGGGATGCTCTACCAGGTTCATTCCTAGATAATGCACTCAAAGGGCACTAAGCATAGAGTGTGAAAACTGAGTTTCCTTGAGAGCTGCTTGGAAGCCTGATAGCGTGTGAAGTTAGTGAGCCAAATGGAGTTGTTCTCCCACAAGAACCACTCAGCTGATCCTTCTTCAATATGCCCTTCACCAACATGCAGTGTTTCCTTGATTGAATTAGCTCTCACACCAATATTTGCGTCTAGAGCCTTTGCATTGAGGGCTATCTGAAAACGGCTGTGGCGCTGAAGTTGCCTGTGAATGTGGAGTTGGTGGCATGTGAAACCCGCATGTGGAGCATTCGTTTGTGTGGGATGCTGACCAAGCTTCATTTCAGTCCTAGGCACACAAAGAGCACTAAGCATAGAGTGTGAAAACTGAGTTTCCTTGAGAGCTGCTTGGAAGCCTGATGGTGTGTGAAGTTAGTGAGCCAAATGGAGTTGTTCTCCCACAAGATCCACTCGGCTGATCCTTCTTCAATATGCCCTTCACCAACATGCAGTGTTTCCTTGTTTGAATTAGCTCTCACACCAATATTTGCGTCTAGAGCCTTTGCATTGAGGGCTATCTGAAAACGGCTGTGGCGCTGAAGTTGCCTGTGAATGTGGAGTTGGTGGCATGTGAAACCCGCATGTGGAGCATTCGTTTGTGTGGGATGCTGACCAAGCTTCATTTCAGTCCTAGGCACTCAAAGGGCAGTAAGCATTGAGTGTGAAAACTGAGATTCCTTGAGAGCTGCTTGGAAGCCTGATGGTGTGTGAAGTTAGTGAGCCAAATGGAGTTGTTCTCCCACAAGAACCACTCTGCTGATCCTTCTTCAATATGCCCTTCACCAACATGCAGTGTTTCCTTGATTGAATTAGCTCTCACACCAATATTTGCGTCTAGAGCCTTTGCATTGAGGGCTATCTGAAAACGGCTGTGGCGCTGAAGTTGCCTGTGAATGTGGTGTTGGTGGCATGTGAAACCCGCATGTGGAGCATTCGTTTGTGTGGGATGCTCTACCAGGTTCATTCCTAGATAATGCACTCAAAGGGCACTAAGCATAGAGTGTGAAAACTGAGTTTTCTTGAGAGCTGCTTGGAAGCCTGATGGTGTGTGAAGTTAGCGAGCCAAATGGAGTTGTTCTCCCACAAGAACCACTCGGCTGATCCTTCTTCAATATGCCCTTCACCAACATGCAGTGTTTCCTTAATTGAATTAGCTCTCACACCAATATTTGCGTCTAGAGCCTTTGCATTGAGGGCTATCTGAAAACGGCTGTGGCGCTGAAGTTGCCTGTGAATGTGGTGTTGGTGGCATGTGAAACCCGCATGTGGAGCATTCGTTTGTGTGGGATGCTCTACCAGGTTCATTCCTAGATAATGCACTCAAAGGGCACTAAGCATAGAGTGTGAAAACTGAGTTTCCTTGAGAGCTGCTTGGAAGCCTGATGGCGTGTGAAGTTAGTGAGCCAAATGGAGTTGTTCTCCCACAAGAACCACTCGGCTGATCCTTCTTCAATATGCCCTTCACCAACATGCAGTGTTTCCTTGATTGAATTAGCTCTCACACCAATATTTGCGTCTAGAGCCTTTGCATTGAGGGCTATTTTAAAAACGGCTGTGGCGCTGAAGTTGCCTGTGAATGTGGAGTTGGTGGCATGTGAAACCCGCATGTGGAGCATTCGTTTGTGTGGGATGCTCTGCCAGGTTCATTCCTTGATAATGCATTCAAAGGGCACTAAGCATAGAGTGTGAAAACTGAGTTTCCTTGAGAGCTGCTTGGAAGCCTGATGGTGTGTGAAGTTAGTGAGCCAAATGGAGTTGTTCTCCCACAAGAACCACTCGGCTGATCCTTCTTCAATATGCCCTTCACCAACATGCAGTGTTTCCTTGATTGAATTAGCTCTCACACCAATATTTGCGTCTAGAGCCTTTGCATTGAGGGCTATCTGAAAACGGCTGTGGCGCTGAAGTTGCCTGTGAATGTGGAGTTGGTGGCATGTGAAACCCGCATGTGGAGCATTCGTTTGTGTGGGATGCTCTACCAGGTTCATTCCTAGATAATGCACTCAAAGGGCACTAAGCATAGAGTGTGAAAACTGAGTTTCCTTGAGAGCTGCTTGGAAGCCTGATGGTGTGTGAAGTTAGTGAGCCAAATGGAGTTGTTCTCCCACAAGAACCACTCGGCTGATCCTTCTTCAATATGCCCTTCACCAACATGCAGTGTTTCCTTGATTGAATTAGCTCTCACACCAATATTTGCGTCTAGAGCCTTTGCATTGAGGGCTATCTGAAAACGGCTGTGGCGCTGAAGTTGCCTGTGAATGTGGAGTTGGTGGCATGTGAAACCCGCATGTGGAGCATTCGTTTGTGTGGGATGCTCTACCAGGTTCATTCCTAGATAATGCACTCAAAGGGCACTAAGCATAGAGTGTGAAAACTGAGTTTCCTTGAGAGCTGCTTGGAAGCCTGATGGCGTGTGAAGTTAGTGAGCCAAATGGAGTTGTTCTCCCACAAGAACCACTCGGCTGATCCTTCTTCAATATGCCCTTCACCAACATGCAGTGTTTCCTTGTTTGAATTAGCTCTCACACCAATATTTGCGTCTAGAGCCTTTGCATTGAGGGCTATCTGAAAACGGCTGTGGCGCTGAAGTTGCCTCTGAATTTGGAGTTGGTGGCATGTGAAACCCGCATGTGGAGCATTCGTTTGTGTGGGATGCTGACCAAGCTTCATTTCAGTCCTAGGCACTCAAAGGGCACTAAGCATAGAGTGTGAAAACTGAGTTTCCTTGAGAGCTGCTTGGAAGCCTGATGGTGTGTGAAGTTAGTGAGCCAAATGGAGTTGTTGTCCCACAAGAACCACTCGGCTGATCCTTCTTCAATATGCCCTTCACCAACATGCAGTGTTTCCTTGATTGAATTAGCTCTCACACCAATATTTGCGTCTAGAGCCTTTGCATTGAGGGCTATCTGAAAACGGCTGTGGCACTGAAGTTGCCTTTGAATGTGGAGTTGGTGGCATGTGAAACCCGCATGTGGAGCATTCGTTTGTGTGGGATGCTCTACCAGGTTCATTCCTAGATAATGCACTCAAAGGGCACTAAGCATAGAGTGTGAAAACTGAGTTTCCTTGAGAGCTGCTTGGAAGCCTGATGGTGTGTGAAGTTAGTGAGCCAAATGGAGTTGTTCTCCCACAAGAACCACTCGGCTGATCCTTCTTCAATATGCCCTTCACCAACATGCAGTGTTTCCTTGATTGAATTAGCTCTCACACCAATATTTGCGTCTAGAGCCTTTGCATTGAGGGCTATCTGAAAACGGCTGTGGCGCTGAAGTTGCCTGTGAATGTGGAGTTGGTGGCATGTGAAACCCGCATGTGGAGCATTCGTTTGTGTGGGATGCTCTACCAGGTTCATTCCTTGATAATGCATTCAAAGGGCACTAAGCATAGAGTGTGAAAACTGAGTTTCCTTGAGAGCTGCTTGGAAGCCTGATGGTGTGTGAAGTTAGTGAGCCAAATGGAGTTGTTCTCCCACAAGAACCACTCGGCTGATCCTTCTTCAATATGCCCTTCACCAACATGCAGTGTTTCCTTGATTGAATTAGCTCTCACACCAATATTTGCGTCTAGAGCCTTTGCATTGAGGGCTATCTGAAAACGGCTGTGGCGCTGAAGTTGCCTGTGAATGTGCAGTTGGTGGCATGTGAAACCCGCATGTGGAGCATTCGTTTGTGTGGGATGCTGACCAAGCATCATTTCAGTCCTAAGCACACAAAGGGCAGTAAGCATAGAGTGTGAAAACTGAGTTTCCTTGAGAGCTGCTTGAAAGCCTGATGGTGTGTGAAGTTAGTGAGCCAAATGGAGTTGTTCTCCCACAAGAACCACTCGGCTGATCCTTCTTCAATATGCCCTTCACCAACATGCAGTGTTTCCTTGATTGAATTAGCTCTCACACCAATATTTGCGTCTAGAGCCTTTGCATTGAGGGCTATCTGAAAACGGCTGTGGCGCTGAAGTTGCCTGTGAATGTGGAGTTGGTGGCATGTGAAACCCGCATGTGGAGCATTCGTTTCTGTGGGATGCTCTACCAGGTTCATTCCTAGATAATGCACTCAAAGGGCACTAAGCATAGAGTGTGAAAACTGAGTTTCCTTGAGAGCTGCTTGGAAGCCTGATGGTGTGTGAAGTTAGTGAGCCAAATGGAGTTGTTCTCCCACAAGAACCACTCGGCTGATCCTTCTTCAATATGCCCTTCACCAACATGCAGTGTTTCCTTGATTGAATTAGCTCTCACACCAATATTTGCGTCTAGAGCCTTTGCATTGAGGGCTATCTGAAAACGGCTGTGGCGCTGAAGTTGCCTGTGAATGTGGAGTTGCTGGCATGTGAAACCCGCATGTGGAGCATTCGTTTGTGTGGGATGCTCTACCAGGTTCATTCCTAGATAATGCACTCAAAGAGCACTAAGCATAGAGTGTGAAAACTGAGTTTCCTTGAGAGCTGCTTGGAAGCCTGACGGTGTGTGAAGTTAGTGAGCCAAATGGAGTTGTTCTCCCACAAGAACCACTCGGCTGATCCTTCTTCAATATGCCCTTCACCAACATGCAGTGTTTCCTTGATTGAATTAGCTCTCACACCAATATTTGCGTCTAGAGCCTTTGCATTGAGGGCTATCTGAAAACGGCTGTGGCGCTGAAGTTGCCTGTGAATGTGGAGTTGGTGGCATGTGAAACCCGCATGTGGAGCATTCGTTTGTGTGGGATGCTGACCAAGCTTCATTTCAGTCCTAGGCACACAAAGGGCAGTAAGCATAGAGTGTGAAAACTGAGTTTCCTTGAGAGCTGCTTGGAAGCCTGATGGTGTGTGAAGTTAGTGAGCCAAATGGAGTTGTTCTCCCACAAGAACCACTCGGCTGATCCTTCTTCAATATGCCCTTCACCAACATGCAGTGTTTCCTTGATTGAATTAGCTCTCACACCAATATTTGCGTCTAGAGCCTTTGCATTGAGGGCTATCTGAAAACGGCTGTGGCGCTGAAGTTGCCTGTGAATGTGGAGTTGGTGGCATGTGAAACCCGCATGTGGAGCATTCGTTTGTGTGGGATGCTCTACCAGGTTCATTTCAGTCCTAGCCAAAGAAAGGGCACTAAGCATAGAGTGTGAAAACTGAGTTTCCTTGAGAGCTGCTTGGAAGCCTGATGGTGTGTGAAGTTAGTGAGCAAATGGAGTTGTTCTCCCACAAGAACCACTCGGCTGATCCTTCTTCAATATGCCCTTCACCAACATGCAGTGTTTCCTTGATTGAATTAGCTCTCACACCAATATTTGCGTCTAGAGCCTTTGCATTGAGGGCTATCTGAAAACGGCTGTGGCGCTGAAGTTGCCTGTGAATGTGGAGTTGGTGGCATGTGAAACCCGCATGTGGAGCATTCGTTTGTGTGGGATGCTGACCAAGCTTCATTTCAGTCCTAGGCACACAAAGGGCAGTAAGCATAGAGTGTGAAAACTGAGTTTCCTTGAGAGCTGCTTGGAAGCCTGATGGTGTGTGAAGTTAGTGAGCCAAATGGAGTTGTTCTCCCACAAGAACCACTCGGCTGATCCTTCTTCAATATGCCCTTCACCAACATGCAGTGTTTCCTTGATTGAATTAGCTCTCACACCAATATTTGCGTCTAGAGCCTTTGCATTGAGGGCTATCTGAAAACGGCTGTGGCGCTGAAGTTGCCTGTGAATGTGGAGTTGGTGGCATGTGAAACCCGCATGTGGAGCATTCGTTTGTGTGGGATGCTCTACCAGGTTCATTCCTAGATAATGCACTCAAAGGGCACTAAGCATAGAGTGTGAAAACTGAGTTTCCTTGAGAGCTGCTTGGAAGCCTGATGGTGTGTGAAGTTAGTGAGCAAATGGAGTTGTTCTCCCACAAGAACCACTCGGCTGATCCTTCTTCAATATGCCCTTCACCAACATGCAGTGTTTCCTTGATTGAATTAGCTCTCACACCAATATTTGCGTCTAGAGCCTTTGCATTGAGGGCTATCTGAAAACGGCTGTGGCGCTGAAGTTGCCTGTGAATGTGGAGTTGGTGGCATGTGAAACCCGCATGTGGAGCATTCGTTTGTGTGGGATGCTCTACCAGGTTCATTCCTAGATAATGCACTCAAAGAGCAGTAAGCATAGAGTGTGAAAACTGAGTTTCCTTGAGAGCTGCTTGGAAGCCTGATGGTGTGTGAAGTTAGCGAGCCAAATGGAGTTGTTCTCCCACAAGAACCACTCGGCTGATCCTTCTTCAATATGCCCTTCACCAACATGCAGTGTTTCCTTGATTGAATTAGCTCTCACACCAATATTTGCTTCTAGAGCCTTTGCATTGAGGGCTATCTGAAAACGGCTGTGGCGCTGAAGTTGCCTGTGAATGTGGTGTTGGTGGCATGTGAAACCCGCATGTGGAGCATTCGTTTGTGTGGGATGCTCTACCAGGTTCATTCCTAGATAATGCACTCAAAGGGCACTAAGCATAGAGTGTGAAAACTGAGTTTCCTTGAGAGCTGCTTGGAAGCCTGATGATGTGTGAAGTTAGTGAGCCAAATGGAGTTGTTCTCCCACAAGAACCACTCGGCTGATCCTTCTTCAATATGCCCTTCACCAACATGCAGTGTTTCCTTGATTGAATTAGCTCTCACACCAATATTTGCGTCTAGAGCCTTTGCATTGAGGGCTATCTGAAAATGGCTGTGGCGCTGAAGTTGCCTGTGAATGTGGAGTTGGTGGCATGTGAAACCCGCATGTGGAGCATTCGTTTCTGTGGGATGCTCTACCAAGCTTCATTTCAGTCCTAGGCACACAAAGAGCACTAAGCATAGAGTGTGAAAACTGAGTTTCCTTGAGAGCTGCTTGGAAGCCTGATGGTGTGTGAAGTTAGTGAGCCAAATGGAGTTGTTCTCCCACAAGATCCACTCGGCTGATTCTTCTTCAATATGCCCTTCACCAACATGCAGTGTTTCCTTGATTGAATTAGCTCTCACACCAATATTTGCGTCTAGAGCCTTTGCATTGAGGGCTATCTGAAAACGGCTGTGGCGCTGAAGTTGCCTGTGAATGTGGAGTTGGTGGCATGTGAAACCCGCATGTGGAGCATTCGTTTGTGTGGGATGCTCTACCAGGTTCATTCCTAGATAATGCACTCAAAGAGCAGTAAGCATAGAGTGTGAAAACTGAGTTTCCTTGAGAGCTGCTTGGAAGCCTGATGGTGTGTGAAGTTAGTGAGCCAAATGGAGTTGTTCTCCAACAAGAACCACTCGGCTGATCCTTCTTCAATATGCCCTTCACCAACATGCAGTGTTTCCTTGATTGAATTAGCTCTCACACCAATATTTGCGTCTAGAGCCTTTGCATTGAGGGCTATCTGAAAACGGCTGTGGCGCTGAAGTTGCCTGTGAATGTGGAGTTGGTGGCATGTGAAACCCGCATGTGGAGCATTCGTTTGTGTGGGATGCTCTACCAGGTTCATTCCTAGATAATGCACTCAAAGGGCACTAAGCATAGAGTGTGAAAACTGAGTTTCCTTGAGAGCTGCTTGGAAGCCTGATGATGTGTGAAGTTAGTGAGCCAAATGGAGTTGTTCTCCCACAAGAACCTCTCGGCTAATCCTTCTTCAATATGCCCTTCACCAACATGCAGTGTTTCCTTGATTGAATTAGCTCTCATACCAATATTTGCATCTAGAGCCTTTGCATTGAGGGCTATCTGTAAACGGCTGTGGCGCTGAAGTTGCCTGTGAATGTGGAGTTGGTGGCATGTGAAACCCGCATGTGGAGCATTCGTTTGTGTGGGATGCTCTACCAGGTTGATTTCAGTCCTAGCCATACAAAGGGCACTAAGCATAGAGTGTGAAAACTGAGTTTCCTTGAGAGCTGCTTGGAAGCCTGATGGTGTGTGAGGTTAGTGAGCCAAAAGGAGTTGTTCTCCCACAAGAACCACTCTGCTGATCCTTCTTCAATATGCCCTTCACCAACATGCAGTGTTTCCTTGATTGAATTAGCTCTCACACCAATATTTGCGTCTAGAGCCTTTGCATTGAGGGCTATCTGTAAACGGCTGTGGCGCTGAAGTTGCCTGTGAATGTGGTTTTGGTGGCATGTGAAACCCGCATGTGGAGCATTCGTTTGTGTGGGATGCACTCCAAGCTTTATTTCAGTCCTAGGCACTCAAAGGGCACTAAGCATAGAGTGTGAAAACTGAGTTTCCTTGAGAGCTGCTTGGAAGCCTGATGGTGTGTGAAGTTAGTGAGCCAAATGGAGTTGTTCTCCCACAAGAACCACTCGGCTGATCCTTCTTCAATATGCCCTTCACCAACATGCAGTGTTTCCTTGATTGAATTAGCTCTCACACCAATATTTGCGTCTAGAGCCTTTGCATTGAGGGCTATCTGAAAACGGCTGTGGCGCTGAAGTTGCCTGTGAATGTGGAGTTGGTGGCATGTGAAACCCGCATGTGGAGCATTCGTTTGTGTGGGATGCTCTACTAGATTCATTAATAGATAATGCACTCAAAGGGCACTAAGCATAGAGTGTGAAAACTGAGTTTCCTTGAGAGCTGCTTGGAAGCCTGATGGTGTGTGAAGTTAGTGAGCCAAATGGAGTTGTTCTCCCACAAGAACCACTCGGCTGATCCTTCTTCAGTATGCCCTTCATCAACATGCAGTGTTTCCTTGATTGAATTAGCTCTCACACCAATATTTGCGTCTAGAGCCTTTGCATTGAGGGCTATCTGAAAACGGCTGTGGCGCTGAAGTTGCCTGTGAATGTGGAGTTGGTGGCATGTGAAACCCGCATGTGGAGCATTCGTTTGTGTGGGATGCTCTCCAAGCTTCATTTCAGTCCTAGGCACTCAAAGGGCACTAAGCATAGAGTGTGAAAACTGAGTTTCCTTGAGAGCTGCTTGGAAGCCTGATGGTGTGTGAAGTTAGTGAGCCAAATGGAGTTGTTCTCCCACAAGAACCACTCGGCTGATCCTTCTTCAATATGCCCTTCACCAACATGCAGTGTTTCCTTGATTGAATTAGCTCTCACACCAATATTTGCGTCTAGAGCCTTTGCATTGAGGGCTATCTGAAAACGGCTGTGGCGCTGAAGTTGCCTGTGAATGTGGAGTTGGTGGCATGTGAAACCCGCATGTGGAGCATTCGTTTGTGTGGGATGCTCTTCAGGTTCATTTCAGTCCTAGCCATGCAAAGGGCACTAAGCATAGAGTGTGAAGACTGAGTTTCCTTGAGAGCTGCTTGGAAGCCTGATGGTGTGTGAAGTTAGTGAGCCAAATGGAGTTGTTCTCCCACAAGAACCACTCGGCTGATCCTTCTTCAATATGCCCTTCACCAACATGCAGTGTTTCCTTGATTGAATTAGCTCTCACACCAATATTTGCGTCTAGAGCCTTTGCATTGAGGGCTATCTGAAAACGGCTGTGGCGCTGAAGTTGCCTGTGAATGTGGAGTTGGTGGCATGTGAAACCCGCATGTGGAGCATTCGTTTGTGTGGGATGCTGACCAAGCTTCATTTCAGTCCTAGGCACACAAAGGGCAGTAAGCATAGAGTGTGAAAACTGAGTTTCCTTGAGAGCTGCTTGGAAGCCTGATGGTGTGTGAAGTTAGTGAGCCAAATGGAGTTGTTCTCCAACAAGAACCACTCGGCTGATCCTTCTTCAATATGCCCTTCACCAACATGCAGTGTTTCCTTGATTGAATTAGCTCTCACACCAATATTTGCGTCTAGAGCCTTTGCATTGAGGGCTATCTGAAAACGGCTGTGGCGCTGAAGTTGCCTGTGAATGTGGAGTTGCTGGCATGTGAAACCCGCATGTGGAGCATTCGTTTGTGTGGGATGCTGACCAAGCTTCATTTCAGTCCTAGGCACACAAAGAGCACTAAGCATAGAGTGTGAAAACTGAGTTTCCTTGAGAGCTGCTTGGAAGCCTGATGGTGTGTGAAGTTAGTGAGCCAAATGGAGTTGTTCTCCCACAAGAACCACTCGGCTGATCCTTCTTCAATATGCCCTTCACCAACATGCAGTGTTTCCTTGATTGAATTAGCTCTCACACGAATATTTGCGTCTAGAGCTTTTGCATTGAGGGCTATCTGAAAACGGCTGTGGCGCTGAAGTTGCCTGTGAATGTGCAGTTGGTGGCATGTGAAACCCGCATGTGGAGCATTCGTTTGTGTGGGATGCTCTACCAGGTTCATTCCTAGATAATGCACTCAAAGAGCAGTAAGCATAGAGTGTGAAAACTGAGTTTCCTTGAGAGCTGCTTGGAAGCCTGATGGTGTGTGAAGTTAGTGAGCCAAATGGAGTTGTTCTCCCACAAGAACCACTCGGCTGATCCTTCTTCAATATGCCCTTCACCAACATGCAGTGTTTCCTTGATTGAATTAGCTCTCACACCAATATTTGCGTCTAGAGCCTTTGCATTGAGGGCTATCTGAAAACGGCTGTGGCGCTGAAGTTGCCTGTGAATGTGGAGTTGGTGGCATGTGAAACCCGCATGTGGAGCATTCGTTTGTGTGGGATGCTGACCAAGCTTCATTTCAGTCCAAGGCACACAAAGAGCAGTAAGCATAGAGTGTGAAAACTGAGTTTCCTTGAGAGCTGCTTGGAAGCCTGATGGTGTGTGAAGTTAGCGAGCCAAATGGAGTTGTTCTCCCACAAGAACCACTCGGCTGATCCTTCTTCAATATGCCCTTCACCAACATGCAGTGTTTCCTTGATTGAATTAGCTCTCACACCAATATTTGCGTCTAGAGCCTTTGCATTGAGGGTTATCTGAAAACGGCTGTGGCGCTGAAGTTGCCTGTGAATGTGGAGTTGGTGGCATGTGAAACCCGCATGTGGAGCATTCGTTTGTGTGGGATGCTCTACCAGGTTCATTCCTAGATAATGCACTCAAAGGGCACTAAGCATAGAGTGTGAAAACTGAGTTTCCTTGAGAGCTGCTTGGAAGCCTGATGATGTGTGAAGTTAGTGAGCCAAATGGAGTTGTTCTCCCACAAGAACCTCTCGGCTAATCCTTCTTCAATATGCCCTTCACCAACATGCAGTGTTTCCTTGATTGAATTAGCTCTCACACCAATATTTGCGTCTAGAGCCTTTGCATTGAGGGCTATCTGTAAACGGCTGTGGTGCTGAAGTTGCCTGTGAATGTGGAGTTGGTGGCATGTGAAACCCGCATGTGGAGCATTCGTTTGTGTGGGATGCTCTACCAGGTTGATTTCAGTCCTAGCCATACAAAGGGCACTAAGCATAGAGTGTGAAAACTGAGTTTCCTTGAGAGCTGCTTGGAAGCGTGATGGTGTGTGAGGTTAGTGAGCCAAAAGGAGTTGTTCTCCCACAAAAACCACTCTGCTGATCCTTCTTCAATATGCCCTTCACCAACATGCAGTGTTTCCTTGATTGAATTAGCTCTCACACCAATATTTGCGTCTAGAGCCTTTGCATTGAGGGCTATCTGAAAACGGCTGTGGCGCTGAAGTTGCCTGTGAATGTGGTGTTGGTGGCATGTGAAACCCGCATGTGGAGCATTCGTTTGTGTGGGATGCTCTCCAAGCTTCATTTCAGTCCTAGGCACTCAAAGGGCACTAAGCATAGAGTGTGAAAACTGAGTTTCCTTGAGAGCTGCTTAGAAGCCTGATGGTGTGTGAAGTTAGTGAGCCAAATGGAGTTGTTCTCCCACAAGAACCACTCGGCTGATCCTTCTTCAATATGCCCTTCACCAACATGCAGTGTTTCCTTGATTGAATTAGCTCTCACACCAATATTTGCGTCTAGAGCCTTTGCATTGAGGGCTATCTGAAAACGGCTGTGGCGCTGAAGTTGCCTGTGAATGTGGAGTTGGTGGCATGTGAAACCCGCATGTGGAGCATTCGTTTGTGTGGGATGCTCTACTAGATTCATTAATAGATAATGCACTCAAAGGGCACTAAGCATAGAGTGTGAAAACTGAGTTTCCTTGAGAGCTGCTTGGAAGCCTGATGGTGTGTGAAGTTAGTGAGCCAAATGGAGTTGTTCTCCCACAAGAACCACTCGGCTGATCCTTCTTCAGTATGCCCTTCATCAACATGCAGTGTTTCCTTGATTGAATTAGCTCTCACACCAATATTTGCGTCTAGAGCCTTTGCATTGAGGGCTATCTGAAAACGGCTGTGGCGCTGAAGTTGCCTGTGAATGTGGAGTTGGTGGCATGTGAAACCCGCATGTGGAGCATTCGTTTGTGTGGGATGCTCTCCAAGCTTCATTTCAGTCCTAGGCACTCAAAGGGCACTAAGCATAGAGTGTGAAAACTGAGTTTCCTTGAGAGCTGCTTGGAAGCCTGATGGTGTGTGAAGTTAGTGAGCCAAATGGAGTTGTTCTCCCACAAGAACCACTCTGCTGATCCTTCTTCAATATGCCCTTCACCAACATGCAGTGTTTCCTTGATTGAATTAGCTCTCACACCAATATTTGCGTCTAGAGCCTTTGCATTGAGGGCTATCTGAAAACGGCTGTGGCGCTGAATTTGCCTGTGAATGTGGAGTTGGTGGCATGTGAAACCCGCATGTGGAGCATTCGTTTATGTGGGATGCTCTCCAAGCTTCATTTCAGTCCTAGGCACTCAAAGGGCACTAAGCATAGAGTGTGAAAACTGAGTTTCCTTGAGAGCTGCTTGGAAGCCTGATGGTGTGTGACGTTAGTGAGCCAAATGGAGTTGTTCTCCCACAAGAACCACTCGGCTGATCCTTCTTCAATATGCCCTTCACCAACATGCAGTGTTTCCTTCATTGAATTAGCTCTCACACCAATATTTGCGTCTAGAGCCTTTGCATTGAGGGCTATCTGAAAACGGCTGTGGCGCTGAAGTTGCCTGTGAATGTGGAGTTGGTGGCATGTGAAACCCGCATGTGGAGCATTCGTTTGTGTGGGATGCTCTACCAGGTTCATTCCTAGATATTGCACTCAAAGGGCACTAAGCATAGAGTGTGAAAACTGAGTTTCCTTGAGAGCTGCTTGGAAGCCTGATGGCGTGTGAAGTTAGTGAGCCAAATGGAGTTGTTCTCCCACAAGAACCACTCGGCTGATCCTTCTTCAATATGCCCTCCACCAACATGCAGTGTTTGCTTGATTGAATTAGCTCTCACACCAATATTTGCGTCTAGAGCCTTTGCATTGAGGGCTATCTGAAAACGGCTGTGGCGCTGAAGTTGCCTGTGAATGTGGAGTTGGTGGCATGTGAAACCCGCATGTGGAGCATTCGTTTGTGTGGGATGCTGACCAAGCTTCATTTCAGTCCTAGGCACACAAAGAGCACTAAGCATAGAGTGTGAAAACTGAGTTTCCTTGAGAGCTGCTTGGAAGCCTGATGGTGTGTGAAGTTAGTGAGCCAAATGGAGTTGTTCTCCCACAAGATCCACTCGGCTGATTCTTCTTCAATATGCCCTTCACCAACATGCAGTGTTTCCTTGATTGAATTAGCTCTCACACCAATATTTGCGTCTAGAGCCTTTGCATTGAGGGCTATCTGAAAACGGCTGTGGCGCTGAAGTTGCCTCTGAATGTGGAGTTGGTGGCATGTGAAACCCGCATGTGGAGCATTCGTTTGTGTGGGATGCTCTACCAGGTTCATTCCTAGATAATGCACTCAAAGGGCACTAAGCATAGAGTGTGAAAACTGAGTTTCCTTGAGAGCTGCTTGGAAGCCTGATGGTGTGTGAAGTTAGTGAGCCAAATGGAGTTGTTCTCCCACAAGAACCACTCGGCTGATCCTTCTTCAATATGCCCTTCACCAACATGCAGTGTTTCCTTGATTGAATTAGCTCTCACACCAATATTTGCGTCTAGAGCCTTTGCATTGAGGGCTATCTGAAAATGGCTGTGGCGCTGAGGTTGCCTGTGAATGTGGAGTTGGTGGCATGTGAAACCCGCATGTGGAGCATTCGTTTGTGTGGGATGCTGACCAAGCTTCATTTCAGTCCTAGGCACACAAAGAGCAGTAAGCATAGAGTGTGAAAACTGAGTTTCCTTGAGAGCTGCTTGGAAGCCTGATGGTGTGTGAAGTTAGTGAGCCAAATGGAGTTGTTCTCCCACAAGAACCACTCGGCTGATCCTTCTTCAATATGCCCTTCACCAACATGCAGTGTTTCCTTGATTGAATTAGCTCTCACACCAATATTTGCGTCTAGAGCCTTTGCATTGAGGGCTATCTGAAAACGGCTGTGGCGTTGAAGTTGCCTGTGAATGTGGAGTTGGTGGCATGTGAAACCCGCATGTGGAGCATTCGTTTGTGTGGGATGCTCTACCCGGTTGATTTCAGTCCTAGCCATACAAAGGGCACTAAGCATAGAGTGTGAAAACTGAGTTTCCTTGAGAGCTGCTTGGAAGCCTGATGGTGTGTGAAGTTAGTGAGCCAAAAGGAGTTGTTCTCCCACAAGAACCACTCGGCTGATCCTTCTTCAATATGCCCTTCACCAACATGCAGTGTTTCCTTGATTGAATTAGCTCTCACACCAATATTTGCGTCTAGAGCCTTTGCATTGAGGGCTATCTGAAAACGGCTGTGGCGCTGAAGTTGCCTGTGAATGTGGTGTTGGTGGCATGTGAAACCCGCATGTGGAGCATTCGTTTGTGTGGAATGCTCTACTAGGTTCATTCCTAGATAATGCACTCAAAGGGCACTAAGCATAGAGTGTGAAAACTGAGTTTCCTTGAGAGCTGCATGGAAGCCTGATGGTGTGTGAAGTTAGTGAGCCAAAAGGAGTTGTTCTCCCACAAGAACAACTCTGCTGATCCTTCTTCAATATGCCCTTCACCAACATGCAGTGTTTCCTTGATTGAATTAGCTCTCACACCAATATTTGCGTCTAGAGCCTTTGCATTGAGGGCTATCTGAAAACGGCTGTGGCGCTGAAGTTGCCTGTGAATGTGGAGTTGGTGGCATGTGAAACCCGCATGTGGAGCATTCGTTTGTGTGGGATGCTCTCCAAGCTTCATTTCAGGCTAGGCACTCAAAGGGCACTAAGCATAGAGTGTGAAAACTGAGTTTCCTTGAGAGCTGCTTGGAAGCCTGATGGTGTGTGAAGTTAGTGAGCCAAATGGAGTTGTTCTCCCACAAGAACCACTCGGCTGATCCTTCTTCAATATGCCCTTCACCAACATGCAGTGTTTCCTTGATTGAATTAGCTCTCACACCAATATTTGCGTCTAGAGCCTTTGCATTGAGGGCTATCTGAAAACGTCTGTGGCGCTGAAGTTGCCTGTGAATGTGGAGTTGGTGGCATGTGAAACCCGCATGTGGAGCATTCGTTTGTGTGGGATGCTCTACCAGGTTGATTTCAGTCCTAGCCATACAAAGGGCACTAAGCATAGAGTGTGAAGACTGAGTTTCCTTGAGAGCTGCTTGGAAGCCTGATGGTGTGTGAAGTTAGTGAGCCAAATGGAGTTGTTCTCCCACAAGAACCACTCGGCTGATCCTTCTTCAATATGCCCTTCACCAACATGCAGTGTTTCCTTGATTGAATTAGCTCTCACACCAATATTTGCGTCTAGAGCCTTTGCATTGAGGGCTATCTGAAAACGGCTGTGGCACTGAAGTTGCCTGTGAATGTGGAGTTGGTGGCATGTGAAACCCGCATGTGGAGCATTCGTTTGTGTGGGATGCTCTACCAGGTTCATTCCTAGATAATGCACTCAAAGGGCACTAAGCATAGAGTGTGAAAACTGAGTTTCCTTGAGAGCTGCTTGGAAGCCTGATGGTGTGTGAAGTTAGTGAGCCAAATGGAGTTGTTCTCCCACAAGAACCACTCGGCTGATCCTTCTTCAATATGCCCTTCACCAACATGCAGTGTTTCCTTGATTGAATTAGCTCTCACACCAATATTTGCGTCTAGAGCCTTTGCATTGAGGGCTATCTGAAAACGGCTGTGGCGCTGAAGTTGCCTGTGAATGTGGTGTTGGTGGCATGTGAAACCCGCATGTGGAGCATTCGTTTGTGTGGGATGCTCTACCAGGTTCATTCCTAGATAATGCACTCAAAGGGCACTAAGCATAGAGTGTGAAAACTGAGTTTCCTTGAGAGCTGCTTGGAAGCCTGATGGTGTGTGAAGTTAGTGAGCCAAATGGAGTTGTTCTCCCACAAGAACCACTCGGCTGATCCTTCTTCAATATGCCCTTCACCAACATGCAGTGTTTCCTTGATTGAATTAGCTCTCACACCAATATTTGCGTCTAGAGCCTTTGCATTGAGGGCTATCTGAAAACGGCTGTGGCGCTGAAGTTGCCTGTGAATGTGGAGTTGGTGGCATGTGAAACCCGCATGTGGAGCATTCGTTTGTGTGGGATGCTGACCAAGCTTCATTTCAGTCCTAGGCACACAAAGAGCACTAAGCATAGAGTGTGAAAACTGAGTTTCCTTGAGAGCTGCTTGAAAGCCTGATGGTGTGTGAAGTTAGTGAGCCAAATGGAGTTGTTCTCCCACAAGAACCACTCGGCTGATCCTTCTTCAATATGCCCTTCACCAACATGCAGTGTTTCCTTGATTGAATTAGCTCTCACACCAATATTTGCGTCTAGAGCCTTTGCATTGAGGGCTATCTGAAAACGGCTGTGGCGCTGAAGTTGCCTGTGAATGTGGAGTTGGTGGCATGTGAAACCCGCATGTGGAGCATTCGTTTGTGTGGGATGCTCTACCAGGTTCATTCCTAGATAATGCACTCAAAGGGCACTAAGCATAGAGTGTGAAAACTGAGTTTCCTTGAGAGCTGCTTGAAAGCCTGATGGTGTGTGAAGTTAGTGAGCCAAATGGAGTTGTTCTCCCACAAGAACCACTCGGCTGATCCTTCTTCAATATGCCCTTCACCAACATGCAGTGTTTCCTTGATTGAATTAGCTCTCACACCAATATTTGCGTCTAGAGCCTTTGCATTGAGGGCTATCTGAAAACGGCTGTGGCGCTGAAGTTGCCTGTGAATGTGGAGTTGGTGGCATGTGAAACCCGCATGTGGAGCATTCGTTTGTGTGGGATGCTCTACCAGGTTCATTCCTAGATAATGCACTCAAAGGGCACTAAGCATAGAGTGTGAAAACTGAGTTTCCTTGAGAGCTGCTTGGAAGCCTGATGGTGTGTGAAGTTAGTGAGCCAAATGGAGTTGTTCTCCCAGAAGAACCTCTCGGCTGATCCTTCTTCAATATGCCCTTCACCAACATGCAGTGTTTCCTTGATTGAATTAGCTCTCACACCAATATTTGCGTCTAGAGCCTTTGCATTGAGGGCTATCTGAAAACGGCTGTGGCGCTGAAGTTGCCTGTGAATGTGGAGTTGGTGGCATGTGAAACCCGCATGTGGAGCATTCGTTTATGTGGGATGCTCTCCAAGCTTCATTTCAGTCCTAGGCACTCAAAGGGCACTAAGCATAGAGTGTGAAAACTGAGTTTCCTTGAGAGCTGCTTGGAAGCCTGATGGTGTGTGAAGTTAGTGAGCCAAATGGAGTTGTTCTCCCACAAGAACCACTCGGCTGATCCTTCTTCAATATGCCCTTCACCAACATGCAGTGTTTCCTTGATTGAATTAGCTCTCACACCAATATTTGCGTCTAGAGCCTTTGCATTGAGGGCTATCTGAAAACGGCTGTGGCGCTGAAGTTGCCTGTGAATGTGGAGTTGGTGGCAGGTGAAACCCGCATGTGGAGCATTCGTTTGTGTGGGATGCTGACCAAGCTTCATTTCAGTCCTAGGCACACAAAGAGCAGTAAGCATAGAGTGTGAAAACTGAGTTTCCTTGAGAGCTGCTTGAAAGCCTGATGGTGTGTGAAGCTAGTGAGCCAAATGGAGTTGTTCTCCCACAAGAACCACTCGGCTGATCCTTCTTCAATATGCCCTTCACCAACATGCAGTGTTTCCTTGATTGAATTAGCTCTCACACCAATATTTGCGTCTAGAGCCTTTGCATTGAGGGCTATCTGAAAACGGCTGTGGCGCTGAAGTTGCCTGTGAATGTGGAGTTGGTGGCATGTGAAACCCGCATGTGGAGCATTCGTTTGTGTGGGATGCTCTACCAGGTTCATTCCTAGATAATGCACTCAAAGGGCACTAAGCATAGAGTGTGAAAACTGAGTTTCCTTGAGAGCTGCTTGAAAGCCTGATGGTGTGTGAAGTTAGTGAGCCAAATGGAGTTGTTCTCCCACAAGAACCTCTCGGCTGATCCTTCTTCAATATGCCCTTCACCAACATGCAGTGTTTCCTTGATTGAATTAGCTCTCACACCAATATTTGCGTCTAGAGCCTTTGCATTGAGGGCTATCTGAAAATGGCTGTGGCGCTGAAGTTGCCTGTGAATGTGGAGTTGGTGGCATGTGAAACCCGCATGTGGAACATTCGTTTATGTGGGATGCTCTCCAAGTTTCATTTCAGTCCTAGGCACTCAAAGGGCACTAAGCATAGAGTGTGAAAACTGAGTTTCCTTGAGAGCTGCTTGGAAGCCTGATGGTGTGTGAAGTTAGTGAGCCAAATGGAGTTGTTCTCCCACAAGAACCACTCGGCTGATCCTTCTTCAATATGCCCTTCACCAACATGCAGTGTTTCCTTGATTGAATTAGCTCTCACACCAATATTTGCGTCTAGAGCCTTTGCATTGAGGGCTATCTGAAAACGGCTGTGGCGCTGAAGTTGCCTGTGAATGTGGAGTTGGTGGCATGTGAAACCCGCATGTGGAGCATTCGTTTGTGTGGGATGCTCTACCAGGTTCATTCCTAGATATTGCACTCAAAGGGCACTAAGCATAGAGTGTGAAAACTGAGTTTCCTTGAGAGCTGCTTGGAAGCCTGAGGGCGTGTGAAGTTATTGAGCCAAATGGAGTTGTTCTCCCACAAGAACCACTCGGCTGATCCTTCTTCAATATGCCCTCCACCAACATGCAGTGTTTCCTTAATTGAATTAGCTCTCACACCAATATTTGCGTCTAGAGCCTTTGCATTGAGGGCTATCTGAAAACGGCTGTGGCGCTGAAGTTGCCTGTGAATGTGGAGTTGGTGGCATGTGAAACCCGCATGTGGAGCATTCGTTTGTGTGGGATGCTGACCAAGCTTCATTTCAGTCCTAGGCACACAAAGAGCACTAAGCATAGAGTGTGAAAACTGAGTTTCCTTGAGAGCTGCTTGGAAGCCTGATGGTGTGTGAAGTTAGTGAGCCAAATGGAGTTGTTCTCCCACAAGATCCACTCGGCTGATTCTTCTTCAATATGCACTTCACCAACATGCAGTGTTTCCTTGATTGAATTAGCTCTCACACCAATATTTGCGTCTAGAGCCTTTGCATTGAGGGCTATCTGAAAACGGCTGTGGCGCTGAAGTTGCCTATGAATGTGCAGTTGGTGGCATGTGAAACCCGCATGTGGAGCATTCGTTTGTGTGGGATGCTCTACCAGGTTCATTCCTAGATAATGAACTCAAAGGGCACTAAGCATAGAGTGTGAAAACTGAGTTTCCTTGAGAGCTGCTTGGAAGCCTGATGGTGTGTGAAGTTAGTGAGCCAAATGGAGTTGTTCTCCCACAAGAACCACTCGGCTGATCCTTCTTCAATATGCCCTTCACCAACATGCAGTGTTTCCTTGATTGAATTAGCTCTCACACCAATATTTGCGTCTAGAGCCTTTGCATTGAGGGCTATCTGAAAACGGCTGTGGCGCTGAAGTTGCCTGTGAATGTGGAGTTGGTGGCATGTGAAACCCGCATGTGGAGCATTCGTTTGTGTGGGATGCTCTACCAGGTTCATTCCTAGATATTGCACTCAAAGGGCACTAAGCATAGAGTGTGAAAACTGAGTTTCCTTGAGAGCTGCTTGGAAGCCTGAGGGCGTGTGAAGTTATTGAGCCAAATGGAGTTGTTCTCCCACAAGAACCACTCGGCTGATCCTTCTTCAATATGCCCTCCACCAACATGCAGTGTTTCCTTGATTGAATTAGCTCTCACACCAATATTTGCGTCTAGAGCCTTTGCATTGAGGGCTATCTGAAAACGGCTGTGGCGCTGAAGTTGCCTGTGAATGTGGAGTTGGTGGCATGTGAAACCCGCATGTGGAGCATTCGTTTGTGTGGGATGCTGACCAAGCTTCATTTCAGTCCTAGGCACACAAAGAGCACTAAGCCTAGAGTGTGAAAACTGAGTTTCCTTGAGAGCTGCTTGGAAGCCTGATGGTGTGTGAAGTTAGTGAGCCAAATGGAGTTGTTCTCCCAGAAGATCCACTCGGCTGATTCTTCTTCAATATGCCCTTCACCAACATGCAGTGTTTCCTTGATTGAATTAGCTCTCACACCAATATTTGCGTCTAGAGCCTTTGCATTGAGGGCTATCTGAAAACGGCTGTGGCGCTGAAGTTGCCTATGAATGTGCAGTTGGTGGCATGTGAAACCCGCATGTGGAGCATTCGTTTGTGTGGGATGCTCTACCAGGTTCATTCCTAGATAATGAACTCAAAGGGCACTAAGCATAGAGTGTGAAAACTGAGTTTCCTTGAGAGCTGCTTGGAAGCCTGATGGTGTGTGAAGTTAGTGAGCCAAATGGAGTTGTTCTCCCACAAGAACCACTCGGCTGATCCTTCTTCAATATGCCCTTCACCAACATGCAGTGTTTCCTTGATTGAATTAGCTCTCACACCAATATTTGCGTCTAGAGCCTTTGCATTGAGGGCTATCTGAAAACGGCTGTGGCGCTGAAGTTGCCTGTGAATGTGGAGTTGGTGGCATGTGAAACCCGCATGTGGAGCATTCGTTTGTGTGGGATGCTCTACCAGGTTGTTTTCAGTCCTAGCCAAAGAAAGGGCACTAAGCATAGAGTGTGAAAACTGAGTTTCCTTGAGAGCTGCTTGGAAGCCTGATGGTGTGTGAAGTTAGTGAGCCAAATGGAGTTGTTCTCCCACAAGAACCACTCGGCTGATCCTTCTTCAATATGCCCTTCACCAACATGCAGTGTTTCCTTGATTGAATTAGCTCTCACACCAATATTTGCGTCTAGAGCCTTTGCATTGAGGGCTATCTGAAAACGGCTGTGGCGCTGAAGTTGCCTGTGAATGTGGAGTTGGTGGCATGTGAAACCCGCATGTGGAGCATTCGTTTGTGTGGGATGCTCTACCAGGTTCATTCCTAGATAATGCACTCAAAGGGCACTAAGCATAGAATGTGAAAACTGAGTTTCCTTGAGAGCTGCTTGGAAGCCTGATGGTGTGTGAAGTTAGTGAGCCAAATGGAGTTGTTCTCCCACAAGAACCACTCGGCTAATCCTTTTTCAATATGCCCTTCACCAACATGCAGTGTTTCCTTGATTGAATTAGCTCTCACACCAATATTTGCGTCTAGAGCCTTTGCATTGAGGGCTATCTGAAAACGGCTGTGGCGCTGAAGTTGCCTGTGAATGTGGAGTTGGTGGCATGTGAAACCCGCATGTGGAGCATTCGTTTGTGTGGGATGCTCTACCAGGTTCATTCCTAGATAATGCATTCAAAGGGCACTAAACATAGAGTGTGAAAACTGAGTTTCCTTGAGAGCTGCTTGGAAGTCTGATGGTGTGTGAAGTTAGTGAGCCAAATGGAGTTGTTCTCCCACAAGAACCACTCGGCTGATCCTTCTTCAATATGCCCTTCACCAACATGCAGTGTTTCCTTGATTGAATTAGCTCTCACACCAATATTTGCGTCTAGAGCCTTTGCATTGAGGGCTATCTAAAAACGGCTGTGGCGCTGAAGTTGCCTGTGAATGTGGAGTTGATGGCATGTGAAACCCGCATGTGGAGCATTCGTTTGTGTGGGATGCTGACCAAGCTTCATTTCGGTCCTAGGCACACAAAGAACACTAAGCATAGAGTGTGAAAACTGAGTTTCCTTGAGAGCTGCTTGGAAGCCTGATGGTGTGTGAAGTTAGTGAGCCAAATGGAGTTGTTCTCCCACAAGAACCACTCGGCTGATCCTTCTTCAATATGCCCTTCACCAACATGCAGTGTTTCCTTGATTGAATTAGCTCTCACACCAATATTTGCGTCTAGAGCCTTTGCATTGAGGGCTATCTAAAAACGGCTGTGGCGCTGAAGTTGCCTGTGAATGTGGAGTTGGTGGCATGTGAAACCCGCATGTGGAGCATTCGTTTATGTGGGATGCTGACCAAGCTTCATTTCGGTCCTAGGCACACAAAGGGCACTAAGCATAGAGTGTGAAAACTGAGTTTCTTTGAGAGCTGCTTGGAAGCCTGATGGTGTGTGAAGTTAGTGAGCCAAATGGAGTTGTTCTCCCACAAGAACCACTCAGCTGATCCTTCTTCAATATGCCCTTCACCAACATGCAGTGTTTCCTTGATTGAATTAGCTCTCACACCAATATTTGCGTCTAGAGCCTTTGCATTGAGGGCTATCTGAAAACGGCTGTGGCGCTGAAGTTGCCTGTGAATGTGGAGTTGGTGGCATGTGAAACCCGCATGTGGAGCATTCGTTTGTGTGGGATGCTGACCAAGCTTCATTTCAGTCCAAGGCACACAAAGGGCACTAAGCATAGAGTGTGAAAACTGAGTTTCCTTGAGAGCTGCTTGGAAGCCTGATGGTGTGTGAAGTTAGTGAGCCAAATGGAGTTGTTCTCCCACAAGAACCATCCGGCTGATCCTTCTTCAATATGCCCTTCACCAACATGCAGTGTTTCCTTGATTGAATTAGCTCTCACACCAATATTTGCGTCTAGAGCCTTTGCATTGAGGGCTATCTAAAAACGGCTGTGGCGCTGAAGTTGCCTGTGAATGTGGAGTTGGTGGCATGTGAAACCCGCATGTGGAGCATTCGTTTGTGTGGGATGCTCTACCAGGTTCATTCCTAGATAATGCACTCAAAGGGCACTAAGCATAGAGTGTGAAAACTGAGTTTCCTTGAGAGCTGCTTGGAAGCCTGATGGTGTGTGAAGTTAGTGAGCCAAATGGAGTTGTTCTCCCACAAGAACCACTCGGCTGATCCTTCTTCAATATGCCCTTCACCAACATGCAGTGTTTCCTTGATTGAATTAGCTCTCACACCAATATTTGCGTCTAGAGCCTTTGCATTGAGGGCTATCTGAAAACGGCTGTGGCGCTGAAGTTGCCTGTGAATGTGGAGTTGGTGGCATGTGAAACCCGCATGTGGAGCATTCGTTTGTGTGGGATGCTGACCAAGCTTCATTTCGGTACTAGGCACACAAAGAGCAGTAAGCATAGAGTGTGAAAACTGAGTTTCCTTGAGAGCTGCTTGGAAGCCTGATGGTGTGTGAAGTTAGTGAGCCAAATGGAGTTGTTCTCCCACAAGAACCACTCGGCTGATCCTTCTTCAATATGCCCTTCACCAACATGCAGTGTTTCCTTGATTGAATTAGCTCTCACACCAATATTTGCGTCTAGAGCCTTTGCATTGAGGGCTATCTGAAAACGGCTGTGGCGCTGAAGTTGCCTGTGAATGTGGAGTTGGTGGCATGTGAAACCCGCATGTGGAGCATTCCTTTGTGTGGAATGCTGACCAAGCTTCATTTCGGTCCTAGGCACACAAAGAGCAGTAAGCATAGAGTGTGAAAACTGAGTTTCCTTGAGAGCTTCTTGGAAGCCTGATGGTGTGTGAAGTTAGTGAGCCAAATGGAGTTGTTCTCCCACAAGAACCACTCGGCTGATCCTTCTTCAATATGCCCTTCACCAACATGCAGTGTTTCCTTGATTGAATTAGCTCTCACACCAATATTTGCGTCTAGAGCCTTTGCATTGAGGGCTATCTGAAAACGGCTGTGGCGCTGAAGTTGCCTGTGAATGTGGAGTTGGTGCATGTGAAACCCGCATGTGGAGCATTCGTATGTGTGGGATGCTCTACCAGGTTCATTTCAGTCCTAGCCCTACAAAGGGCACTAAGCATAGAGTGTGAAAACTGAGTTTCCTTGAGAGCTGCTTGGAAGCCTGATGGTGTGTGAAGTTAGTGAGCCAAATGGAGTTGTTCTCCCACAAGAACCACTCGGCTGATCCTTCTTCAATATGCCCTTCACCAACATGCAGTGTTTCCTTGATTGAATTAGCTCTCACAGCCAATATTTGCGTCTAGAGCCTTTGCATTGAGGGCTATCTGAAAACGGCTGTGGCGCTGAAGTTGCCTGTGAATGTGGAGTTGGTGGCATGTGAAACCCGCATGTGGGAGCATTCGTTTGTGTGGAATGCTCTACTAGGTTCATTCCTAGATAATGCACTCAAAGGGCACTAAGCATAGAGTGTGAAAACTGAGTTTCCTTGAGAGCTGCATGGAAGCCTGATGGTGTGTGAAGTTAGTGAGCCAAAAGGAGTTGTTCTCCCACAAGAACAACTCTGCTGATCCTTCTTCAATATGCCCTTCACCAACATGCAGTGTTTCCTTGATTGAATTAGCTCTCACACCAATATTTGCGTCTAGAGCCTTTGCATTGAGGGCTATCTGAAAACGGCTGTGGCGCTGAAGTTGCCTGTGAATGTGGAGTTGGTGGCATGTGAAACCCGCATGTGGAGCATTCGTTTGTGTGGGATGCTCTACCAGGTTCATTCCTAGATAATGCACTCAAAGGGCACTAAGCATAGAGTGTGAAAACTGAGTTTCCTTGAGAGCTGCTTGGAAGCCTGATGGTGTGTGAAGTTAGTGAGCCAAATGAGTTGTTCTCCCACAAGAACCACTCGGCTGATCCTTCTTCAATATGCCCTTCACCAACATGCAGGGTTTCCTTGATTGAATTAGCTCTCACATACCAATATTTGCGTCTAGAGCCTTTGCATTGAGGCTATCTGAAAACGGCTGTGGCGCTGAAGTTGCCTGTGAATGTGGAGTTGGTGGCATGTGAAACCCGCATGTGGAGCATTCGTTTGTGTGGGATGCTCTACCAGGTTGATTTCAGTCCTAGCCATACAAAGGGCACTAAGCATAGAGTGTGAAGACTGAGTTTCCTTGAGAGTCTGCTTGGAAGCCTGATGGTGTGTGAAGTTAGTGAGCCAAATGGAGTTGTTCTCCCACAAGAACCACTCGGCTGATCCTTCTTCAATATGCCCTTCACCAACATGCAGTGTTTCCTTGATTGAATTAGCTCTCACACCAATATTTGCGTCTAGAGCCTTTGCATTGAGGGCTATCTGAAAACGGCTGTGGGCACTGACGTTGCCTGTGAATGTGGAGTTGGTGGCATGTGAAACCCGCATGTGGAGCATTCGTTTGTGTGGGGATGCTCTACCAGGTTCATTCCTAGATAATGCACTCAAAGGGCACTAAGCATAGAGTGTGAAAACTGAGTTTCCTTGAGAGCTGCTTGGAAGCCTGATGGTGTGTGAAGTTAGTGAGCCAAATGGAGTTGTTCTCCCACAAGAACCACTCGGCTGATCCTTCTTCAATATGCCCTTCACCAACATGCAGTGTTTCCTTAATTGAATTAGCTCTCACACCAATATTTGCGTCTAGAGCCTTTGCATTGAGGGCTATCTGAAAACGGCTGTGGCGCTGAAGTTGCCTGTGAATGTGGTGTTGGTGGCATGTGAAACCCGCATGTGGAGCATTCGTTTGTGTGGAGATGCTCTACCAGGTTCATTCCTAGATAATGCACTCAAAGGGCACTAAGCATAGAGTGTGAAAACTGAGTTTCCTTGAGAGCTGCTTGGAAGCCTGATGGTGTGTGAAGTTAGTGAGCCAAATGGAGTTGTTCTCCCACAAGAACCACTCAGGCTGATCCTTCTTCAATATGCCCTTCACCAACATGCAGTGTTTTCCTTGATTGAATTAGCTCTCACACCAATATTTGCGTCTAGAGCCTTTGCATTGAGGGCTATCTGAAAACGGCTGTGGCGCTGAAGTTGCCTGTGAATGTGGAGTTGGTGGCATGTGAAACCCGCATGTGGAGCATTCGTTTGTGTGGGATGCTGACCAAGCTTCATTTCAGTCCTAGAGGCACACAAAGAGCACTAAGCATAGAGTGTGAAAACTGAGTTTCCTTGAGAGCTGCTTGAAAGCCTGATGGTGTGTGAAGTTAGTGAGCCAAATGGAGTTGTTCTCCCACAAGAACCACTCGGCTGATCCTTCTTCAATATGCCCTTCACCAACATGCAGTGTTTCCTTGATTGAATTAGCTCTCACACCAATATTTGCGTCTAGAGCCTTTGCATTGAGGGCTATCTGAAAACGGCTGTGGCGCTGAAGTTGCCTGTGAATGTGGAGTTGGTGGCATGTGAAACCCGCATGTGGAGCATTCGTTTGTGTGGGATGCTGACCAAGCTTCATTTCAGTCCTAGGCACACAAAGAGCACTAAGCATAGAGTGTGAAAAACTGAGTTTCCTTGAGAGCTGCTTGAAAGCCTGATGGTGTGTGAAGTTAGTGAGCCAAATGGAGTTGTTCTCCCAACAATGAACCACTCGGCTGATCCTTCTTCAATATGCCCTTCACCAACATGCAGTGTTTCCTTGATTGAATTAGCTCTCACACCAATATTTGCGTCTAGAGCCTTTGCATTGAGGGCTATCTGAAAACGGCTGTGGCGCTGAAGTTGCCTGTGAATGTGGAGGTTGGTGGCATGTGAAACCCGCATGTGGAGCATTCGTTTGTGTGGGATGCTCTACCAGGTTCATTCCGAGATAATGCACTGAAAGGGCACTAAGCATAGAGTGTGAAAACTGAGTTTCCTTGAGAGCTGCTTGAAAGCCTGATGGTGTGTGAAGTTAGTGAGCCAAATGGAGTTGTTCTCCCACAAGAACCTCTCGGCTGATCCTTCTTCAATATGCCCTTCACCAACATGCAGTGTTTCCTTGATTGAATTAGCTCTCACACCAATATTTGCGTCTAGAGCCTTTGCATTGAGGGCTATCTGAAAATGGCTGTGGCGCTGAAGTTGCCTGTGAATGTGGAGTTGGTGGCATGTGAAACCCGCATGTGGAACATTCGTTTATGTGGGATGCTCTCCAAGCTTCATTTCAGTCCTAGGCACTCAAAGGGCACTAAGCATAGAGTGTGAAAACTGAGTTTCCTTGAGAGCTGCTTGGAAGCCTGATGGTGTGTGAAGTTAGTGAGCCAAATGGAGTTGTTCTCCCACAAGAACCACTCGGCTGATCCTTCTTCAATATGCCCTCCACAAACATGCAGTGTTTCCTTGATTGAATTAGCTCTCACACCAATATTTGCGTCTAGAGCCTTTGCATTGAGGGCTATCTGAAAACGGCTGTGGCGCTGAAGTTGCCTGTGAATGTGGAGTTGGTGGCATGTGAAAACCCGCATGTGGAGCATTCGTTTGTGTGGGATGCTGACCAAGCTTCATTTCAGTCCTAGGCACACAAAGAGCACTAAGCCTAGAGTGTGAAAACTGAGTTTCCTTGAGAGCTGCTTGGAAGCCTGATGGTGTGTGAAGTTAGTGAGCCAAATGGAGTTGTTCTCCCACATGAACCACTCGGCTGATCCTTCTTCAATATGCCCTTCACCAACATGCAGTGTTTCCTTGATTGAATTAGCTCTCACACCAATATTTGCGTCTAGAGCCTTTGCATTGAGGGCTATCTGAAAACGGCTGTGGCGCTGAAGTTGCCTGTGAATGTGGAGTTGGTGGCATGTGAAACCCGCATGTGGAGCATTCGTTTGTGTGGGATGCTGACCAAGCTTCATTTCGGTCCTAGACACACAAAGAGCACTAAGCATAGAGTGTGAAAACTGAGTTTCCTTGAGAGCTGCTTGGAAGCCTGAGGGCGTGTGAAGTTATTGAGCCAAATGGAGTTGTTCTCCCACAAGAACCACTCGGCTGATCCTTCTTCAATATGCCCTCCACCAACATGCAGTGTTTCCTTGATTGAATTAGCTCTCACACCAATATTTGCGTCTAGAGCCTTTGCATTGAGGGCTATCTGAAAACGGCTGTGGCGCTGAAGTTGCCTGTGAATGTGGAGTTCGTGGCATGTGAAACCCGCATGTGGAGCATTCGTTTGTGTGGGATGCTGACCAAGCTTCATTTCAGTCCTAGGCACACAAAGAGCACTAAGCCTAGAGTGTGAAAACTGAGTTTCCTTGAGAGCTGCTTGGAAGCCTGATGGTGTGTGAAGTTAGTGAGCCAAATGGAGTTGTTCTCCCACAAGATCCACCTCGGCTGATTCTTCTTCAATATGCCCTTCACCAACATGCAGTGTTTCCTTGATTGAATTAGCTCTCACACCAATATTTGCGTCTAGAGCCTTTGCATTGAGGGCTATCTGAAAACGGCTGTGGCGCTGAAGTTGCCTGTGAATGTGGAGTTGGTGGCATGTGAAACCCGCATGTGGAGCATTCGTTTGTGTGGGATGCTCTACTAGGTTCATTTCTAGATAATGCACTCAAAGGGCACTAAGCATAGAGTGTGAAAACTGAGTTTCCTTGAGAGCTGCTTGGAAGCCTGATGGTGTGTGAAGTTAGTGAGCCAAAAGGAGTTGTTCTCCCACAAGAACCACTCGGCTGATCCTTCTTCAATATGCCCTTCACCAACATGCAGTGTTTCCTTGATTGAATTAGCTCTCACACCAATATTTGCGTCTAGAGCCTTTGCATTGAGGGCTATCTGAAAACGGCTGTGGCGCTGAAGTTGCCTGTGAATGTGGAGTTGGTGCATGTGAAACCCGCATGTGGAGCATTCGTTTATGTGGGATGCTCTCCAAGCTTCATTTCAGTCCTAGGCACTCAAAGGGCACTAAGCATAGAGTGTGAAAACTGAGTTTCCTTGAGAGCTGCTTGGAAGCCTGATGTGTGTGTGAAGTTAGTGAGCCAAATGGAGTTGTTCTCCCACAAGAACCACTCGGCTGATCCTTCTTCAATATGCCCTTCACCAACATGCAGTGTTTCCTTGATTGAATTAGCTCTCACACCAATATTTGCGTCTAGAGCCTTTGCATTGAGGGCTATCTGAAAACGGCTGTGGCGCTGAAGTTGCCTGTGAATGTGGAGTTGGTGGCATGTGAAACCCGCATGTGGAGCATTCGGTTTGTGTGGGATGCTCTACCAGGTTGATTCCAGTCCTAGCCATACAAAGGGCACTAAGCATAGAGTGTGAAGACTGAGTTTCCTTGAGAGCTGCTTGGAAGCCTGATGGTGTGTGAAGTTAGTGAGCCAAATGGAGTTGTTCTCCCACAAGAACCACTCGGCTGATCCTTCTTCAATATGCCCTTCACCAACATGCAGGGTTTCCTTGATTGAATTAGCTCTCACACCAATATTTGCGTCTAGAGCCTTTGCATTGAGGGCTATCTGAAAACGGCTGTGGCGCTGAAGTTGCCTGTGATGATGTGAGTTGGTGGCATGTGAAACCCGCATGTGGAGCATTCATTTGTGTGGGATGCTCTACAGGTTCATTCCTAGATAATGCACTCAAAGGGCACTAAGCATAGAGTGTGAAAACTGAGTTTTCTTGAGAGCTGCTTGGAAGCCTGATGGTGTGTGAAGTTATTGAGCCAAATGGAGTTGTTCTCCCACAAGAACCACTCGGCTGATCCTTCTTCAATATGCCCTTCACCAACATGCAGTGTTTCCTTGATTGAATTAGCTCTCACACCAATATTTGCGTCTAGAGCCTTTGCATTGAGGGCTATCTGAAAACGGCTGTTGGCGCTGAAGTTGCCTGTGAATGTGGAGTTGGTGGCATGTGAAACCCGCATGTGGAGCATTCGTTTGTGTGGGATGCTGACCAAGCTTCATTTCGGTCCTAGGCACACAAAGAGCACTAAGCATAGAGTGTGAAAACTGAGTTTCTTGAGAGCTGCTTGGAAGCCTGAGGGCGTGTGAAGTTAGTGAGCCAAATGGAGTTGTTCTCCCGAGCAAGAACCTCTGTCGGGAGAACAACTCCATTTGGCTCACTAACTTCACACGCCCTCAGGCTTCCAAGCAGCTCTCAAGGAAACTCAGTTTTCACACTCTATGCTTACGTGCTCTTTGTGTGCCTAGGACCGAAATGAAGCTTGTCAGCATCCCACACAAACGAATGCTCCACATGCGGGTTTCACATGCACCAACTCCACATTCACAGGCAACTTCAGCGCCACAGCCGTTTTCAGATAGCCCTCAATGCAAAGGCTCTAGACGCAAATATTGGTGTGAGAGCTAATTCAATCAAGGAACACTGCATGTTGGTGAAGGGCATATTGAAGAAGGATCAGCCGAGTGGTTCTTGTGGGAGAACAACTCCATTTGGCTCAATAACGTTCACACACCATCAGGCTTCCAAGCAGCTCTCAAGAAAACTCAGTTTTCACACTCTATGCTTAGTGCCCTTTGAGTGCATTATCTAGGAATGAACCTGGTAGAGCATCCCACACAAATGAATGCTCCACATGCGGTTTCACATGCCACCAACTCCACATTCACAGGCAACTTCAGCGCCACAGCCGTTTTCAGATAGCCCTCAATGCAAAGGCTCTAGACGCAAATATTGGTGTGAGAGCTAATTCAATCAAGGAAACCCTGCATGTTGGTGAAGGGCATATTGAAGAAGGATCAGCCGAGTGGTTCTTGTGGGAGAACAACTCCATTTGGCTCACTAACTTCACACACCATCAGGCTTCCAAGCAGCTCTCAAGGAAACTCAGTCTTCACACTCTATGCTTAGTGCCCTTTGTATGGCTAGGACTGGAATCAACCTGGTAGAGCATCCCACACAAACGAATGCTCCACATGCGGGTTTCACATGCCACCAACTCCACATTCACAGGCAACTTCAGCGCCACAGCCGTTTTCAGATAGCCCTCAATGCAAAGGCTCTAGACGCAAATATTGGTGTGAGAGCTAATTCAATCAAGGAAACACTGCATGTTGGTGAAGGGCATATTGAAGAAGGATCAGCCGAGTGGTTCTTGTGGGAGAACAACTCCATTTTGGCTCACTAACTTCACACACCATCAGGCTTCCAAGCAGCTCTCAAGGAAACTCAGTTTTCACACTCTATGCTTAGTGCCCTTTGAGTGCCTAGGACTGAAATGAAGCTTGGAGAGCATCCCACATAAACGAATGCTCCACATGCGGGTTTCACATGCCACCAACTCCACATTCACAGGCAACTTCAGCGCCACAGCCGTTTTCAGATAGCCCTCAATGCAAAGGCTCTAGACGCAAATATTGGTGTGAGAGCTAATTCAATCAAGGAAACACTGCATGTTGGGTGAAGGGCATATTGAAGAAGGATCAGCCGAGTGGTTCTTGTGGGAGAACAACTCCTTTGGCTCACTAACTTCACACACCATCAGGCTTCCAAGCAGCTCTCAAGGAAACTCAGTTTTCACACTCTATGCTTAGTGCCCCTTTGAGTGCATTATCTAGAAATGAACCTAGTAGAGCATCCCACACAAACGAATGCTCCACATGCGGGTTTCACATGCCACCACTCCACATTCACAGGCAACTTCAGCGCCACAGCCGTTTTCAGATAGCCCTCAATGCAAAGGCTCTAGACGCTAATATTGGTGTGAGAGCTAATTCAATCAAGGAAACACTGCATGTTGGTGAAGGGCATATTGAAGAAGAATCAGCCGAGTGGATCTTGTGGGAGAACAACTCCATTTGGCTCACTAACTTCACACACCATCAGGCTTCCAAGCAGCTCTCAAGGAAACTCAGTTTTCACACTCTAGGCTTAGTGCTCTTTGTGTGCCTAGGGACTGAAATGAAGCTTGGTCAGCATCCCACACAAACGAATGCTCCACATGCGGGTTTCACATGCCACGAACTCCACATTCACAGGCAACTTCAGCGCCACAGCCGTTTCAGATAGCCCTCAATGCAAAGGCTCTAGACGCAAATATTGGTGTGAGAGCTAATTCAATCAAGGAAACACTGCATGTTGGTGGAGGGCATATTGAAGAAGGATCAGCCGAGTGGGTTCTTGTGGGAGAACAACTCCATTTGGCTCAATAACTTCACACGCCCTCAGGCTTCCAAGCAGCTCTCAAGGAAACTCAGTTTTCACACTCTATGCTTAGTGCTCTTTGTGTGTCTAGGACCGAAATGAAGCTTGGTCAGCATCCCACACAAACGAATGCTCCACATGCGGGTTTCACATGCCACCAACTCCACATTCACAGGCAACTTCAGCGCCACAGCCGTTTTCAGATAGCCCTCAATGCAAAGGCTCTAGACGCAAATATTGGTGTGAGAGCTAATTCAATCAAGGAAACACTGCATGTTGGTGAAGGGCATATTGAAGAAGGATCAGCCGAGTGGTTCTTGTGGGAGAACAACTCCATTTGGCTCACTAACTTCACACACCATCAGGCTTCCAAGCAGCTCTCAAGGAAACTCAGTTTTCACACTCTAGGCTTAGTGCCTCTTTGTGTGCCTAGGACTGAAATGAAGCTTGGTCAGCATCCCACACAAACGAATGCTCCACATGCGGGTTTCACATGCCACCAACTCCACATTCACAGGCAACTTCAGCGCCACAGCCGTTTTCAGATAGCCCTCAATGCAAAGGCTCTAGACGCAAATATTGGTGTGAGAGCTAATTCAATCAAGGAAACACTGCATGTTTGTGGAGGGCATATTGAAGAAGGATCAGCCGAGTGGTTCTTGTGGGAGAACAACTCCATTTGGCTCACTAACTTCACACACCATCAGGCTTCCAAGCAGCTCTCAAGGAAACTCAGTTTTCACACTCTATGCTTAGTGCCCTTTGAGTGCCTAGGACTGAAATGAAGCTTGGAGAGCATCCCACATAAACGAATGTTCCACATGCGGGTTTCACATGCCACCAACTCCACATTCACAGGCAACTTCAGCGCCACAGCCATTTTCAGATAGCCCTCCAATGCAAAGGCTCTAGACGCAAATATTGGTGTGAGAGCTAATTCAATCAAGGAAACACTGCATGTTGGTGAAGGGCATATTGAAGAAGGATCAGCCGAGAGGTTCTTGTGGGAGAACAACTCCATTTGGCTCACTAACTTCACACACCATCAGGCTTTCAAGCAGCTCTCAAGGAAACTCAGTTTTCACACTCTATGCTTAGTGCCCTTTCAGTGCATTATCTCGGAATGAACCTGGTAGAGCATCCCACACAAACGAATGCTTCCACATGCGGGTTTCACATGCCACCAACTCCACATTCACAGGCAACTTCAGCGCCACAGCCGTTTTCAGATAGCCCTCAATGCAAAGGCTCTAGACGCAAATATTGGTGTGAGAGCTAATTCAATCAAGGAAACACTGCATGTTGGTGAAGGGCATATTGAAGAAGGATCAGCCGAGTGGTTCTTGTGGGAGAACAACTCCATTTGGCTCACTAACTTCACACACCATCAGGCTTTCAAGCAGCTCTCAAGAAACTCAGTTTTCACACTCTATGCTTAGTGCTCTTTGTGTGCCTAGGACTGAAATGAAGCTTGGTCAGCATCCCACACAAACGAATGCTCCACATGCGGGTTTCACATGCCACCAACTCCACATTCACAGGCAACTCAGCGCCACAGCCGTTTTCAGATAGCCCTCAATGCAAAGGCTCTAGACGCAAATATTGGTGTGAGAGCTAATTCAATCAAGGAAACACTGCATGTTGGTGAAGGGCATATTGAAGAAGGATCAGCCGAGTGGTTCTTGTGGGAGAACAACTCCATTTGGCTCACTAACTTCACACACCATCAGGCTTTCAAGCAGCTCTCAGGAAACTCAGTTTTCACACTCTATGCTTAGTGCTCTTTGTGTGCCTAGGACTGAAATGAAGCTTGGTCAGCATCCCACACAAACGAATGCTCCACATGCGGGTTTCACATGCCACCAACTCCACATTCACAGGCAACTTCAGCGCCACAGCCGTTTTCAGATAGCCCTCAATGCAAAGGCTCTAGACGCAAATATTGGTGTGAGAGCTAATTCAATCAAGGAAACACTGCATGTTGGTGAAGGGCATATTGAAGAAGGATCAGCCGAGTGGTTCTTGTGGGAGAACAACTCCATTTGGCTCACTAACTTCACACACCATCAGGCTTCCAAGCAGCTCTCAAGGAAACTCAGTTTTCACACTCTATGCTTAGTGCCCTTGAGTGCATTATCTAGGAATGAACCTGGTAGAGCATCCCACACAAACGAATGCTCCGACATGCGGGTTTCACATGCCACCAACACCACATTCACAGGCAACTTCAGCGCCACAGCCGTTTTCAGATAGCCCTCAATGCAAAGGCTCTAGACGCAAATATTGGTGGTGAGAGCTAATTCAATTAAGGAAACACTGCATGTTGGTGAAGGGCATATTGAAGGAAGGATCAGCCGAGTGGTTCTTGTGTGAGAACAACTCCATTTGGCTCACTAACTTCACACACCATCAGGCTTCCAAGCAGCTCTCAAGGAAACTCTCAGTTTCACACTCTATGCTTAGGTGCCCTTTGAGTGCATTATCTAGGAATGAACCTGGTAGAGCATCCCACACAAACGAATGCTCCACATGCGGGTTTCACATGCCACCAACTCCACATTCACAGGCAACGTCAGTGCCACAGCCGTTTTCAGATAGCCCTCAATGCAAAGGCTCTAGACGCAAATATTGGTGTGAGAGCTAATTCAATCAAGGAAACACTGCATGTTGGTGAAGGGCATATTGAAGAAGGATCAGCCGAGTGGGTTCTTGTGGGAGAACAACTCCATTTGGCTCACTAACTTCACACACCATCAGGCTTCCAAGCAGCTCTCAAGGAAACTCAGTCTTCACACTCTATGCTTAGTGCCCTTTGTATGGCTAGGGACTGAAATCAACCTGGTAGAGCATCCCACACAAACGAATGCTCCACATGCGGGTTTCACATGCCACCAACTCCACATTCACAGGCAACTTCAGCGCCACAGCCGTTTTCAGATAGCCCCTCAATGCAAAGGCTCTAGACGCAAATATTGGTGTGAGAGCTAATTCAATCAAGGAAACCCTGCATGTTGGTGAAGGCAATATTGAAGAAGGATCAGCCGAGTGGTTCTTGTGGGAGAACAACTCCATTTGGCTCACTAACTTCACACACCATCAGGCTTCCAAGCAGCTCTCAAGGAAACTCAGTTTCACACTCTATGCTTAGTGCCCTTTGAGTGCATTATCTAGGAATGACCTGGTAGAGCATCCCCACACAAACGAATGCTCCACATGCGGGTTTCACATGCCACCAACTCCACATTCACAGGCAACTTCAGCGCCACAGCCGTTTTCAGATAGCCCTCAAATGCAAAGGCTCTAGACGCAAATATTGGTGTGAGAGCTAATTCAATCAAGGAAACACTGCATGTTGGTGAAGGGCATATTGAAGAAGGATCAGCAGAGTTGTTCTTGTGGGAGAACAACTCCTTTTGGCTCACTACTTCACACACCATCAGGCTTCCATGCAGCTCTCAAGAAACTCAGTTTTCACACTCTATGCTTAGTGCCCTTTGAGTGCATTATCTAGGAATGAACCTAGTAGAGCATTCCACACAAACGAATGCTCCACATGCGGGTTTCACATGCCACCAACTCCACATTCACAGGCAACTTCAGCGCCACAGCCGTTTTCAGATAGCCCTCAATGCAAAGGCTCTAGACGCAAATATTGGTGTGAGAGCTAATTCAATCAAGGAAAACACTGCATGTTGGTGAAGGGCATATTGAAGAAGGATCAGCCGAGTGGTTCTTGTGGGAGAACAACTCCATTTGGCTCACTAACTTCACACACCATCAGGCTTCCAAGCAGCTCTCAAGGAAACTCAGTTTTCACACTCTATGCTTAGTGCCCTTTGTAGGGCTAGGGACTGAAATGAACCTGGGTAGAGCATCCCACACATACGAATGCTCCACATGCGGGTTTCACATGCCACCAACTCCACATTCACAGGCAACTTCAGCGCCACAGCCGTTTTCAGATAGCCCTCAATGCAAAGGCTCTAGACGCAAATATTGGTGTGAGAGCTAATTCAATCAAGGAAACACTGCATGTTGGTGAAGGGCATATTGAAGAAGGATCAGCCGAAGTGGTTCTTGTGGGAGAACAACTCCATTTGGCTCACTAACTTCACACACCATCAGGCTTCCAAGAAGCTCTCAAGGAAACTCAGTTTTCACACTCTATGCTTACTGCTCTTTGTGTGCCTAGGACCGAAATGAAGCTTGGTCAGCATTCCACACAAAGGAATGCTCCACATGCGGGTTTCACATGCCACCAACTCCACATTCACAGGCAACTTCAGCGCCACAGCCGTTTTCAGATAGCCCTCAATGCAAAGGCTCTAGACGCAAATATTGGGTGTGAGAGCTAATTCAATCAAGGAAACACTGCATGTTGGTGAAGGGCATATTGAAGAAGGATCAGCCGAGTGGTTCTTGTGGGAGAACAACTCCATTTGGCTCACTAACTTCACACACCATCAGGCTTCCAAGCAGCTCTCAAGGAAACTCAGTTTTCACACTCTATGCTTACTGCTCTTTGTGTGCCTAGTACCGAAATGAAGCTTGGTCAGCATCCCACACAAACGAATGCCTCCACATGCGGGTTTTCACATGCCACCAACTCCACATTCACAGGCAACTTCAGCGCCACAGCCGTTTCAGATAGCCCTCAATGCAAAGGCTCTAGACGCAAATATTGGTGTGAGAGCTAATTCAATCAAGGAAACACTGCATGTTGGTGAAGGGCATATTGAAGAAGGATCAGCCGAGTGGTTCTTGTGGGAGAACAACTCCATTTGGCTCACTAACTTCACACACCATCAGGCTTCCAAGCAGCTCTCAAGGAAACTCAGTTTTCACACTCTATGCTTAGTGCCCTTTGAGTGCATTATCTAGGGAATGAACCTGGTAGAGGCATCCCACACAAACGAATGCTCCACATGCGGGTTTCACATGCCACCAACTCCACATTCACAGGCAACTTCAGCGCCACAAGCCGTTTTTAGATAGCCCTCAATGCAAAGGCTCTAGACGCAAATATTGGTGTGAGAGCTAATTCAATCAAGGAAACACTGCATGTTGGTGAAGGGGCATATTGAAGAAGGATCAGCCGGATGGTTCTTGTGGGAGAACAACTCCATTTGGCTCACTAACTTCACAGACCATCAGGCTTCCAAGCAGCTCTCAAGGAAACTCAGTTTTCACACTCTATGCTTAGTGCCCTTTGTGTGCCTTGGACTGAAATGAAGCTTGGTCAGCATCCCACACAAACGAATGCTCACATGCGGGTTTCACATGCCACCAACTCACATTCACAGGCAACTTCAGCGCCACAGCCGTTTTCAGATAGCCCTCAATGCAAAGGCTCTAGACGCAAATATTGGTGTGAGAGCTAATTCAATCAAGGAAACACTGCATGTTGGTGAAGGGCATATTGAAGAAGGATCAGCTGAGTGGTTCTTGTGGGAGAACAACTCCATTTGGCTCACTAACTTCACACACCATCAGGCTTCCAAGCAGCTCTCAAAGAAACTCAGTTTTCACACTCTATGCTAGTGCCCTTTGTGTGCCTAGGACCGAAATGAAGCTTGGTCAGCATCCCACATAAACGAATGCTCCACATGCGGGTTTTCACATGCCACCAACTCCACATTCACAGGCAACTTCAGCGCCACAGCCGTTTTTAGATAGCCCTCAATGCAAAGGCTCTAGACGCAAATATTGGTGGAGAGCTAATTCAATCAAGGAAACACTGCATGTTGGTGAAGGGCATATTGAAGAAGGATCAGCCGAGTGGTTCTTGTGGGAGAACAACTCCATTTGGCTCACTAACTTCACACACCATCAGGCTTCCAAGCAGCTCTCAAGGAAACTCAGTTTTCACACTCTATGCTTAGTGTTACTTTGTGTGCCTAGGACCGAAATGAAGCTTGGTCAGCATCCCACACAAACGAATGCTCCACATGCGGGTTTCACATGCCATCAACTCCACATTCACAGGCAACTTCAGCGCCACAGCCGTTTTTTAGATAGCCCTCAATGCAAAGGCTCTAGACGCAAATATTGGCTGTGAGAGCTAATTCAATCAAGGAAACACTGCATGTTGGTGAAGGGCATATTGAAGAAGGATCAGCCGAGTGGGTTCTTGTGGGAGAACAACTCCATTTGGCTCACTAACTTCACACACCATCAGACTTCCAAGCAGCTCTCAAGGAAACTCAGTTTCACACTCTATGTTTAGTGCCCTTTGAATGCATTATCTAGGAATGAACCTGGTAGAGCATCCCACACAAACGAATGCTCCACATGCGGGGTTTCACATGCCACCAACTCCACATTTCACAGGCAACTTCAGCGCCACAGCCGTTTTCAGATAGCCCTCAATGCAAAGGCTCTAGACGCAAATATTGGTGTGAGAGCTAATTCAATCAAGGAAACACTGCATGTTGGTGAAGGGCATATTGAAAAAGGATTAGCCGAGTGGTTCTTGTGGGAGAACAACTCCATTTGGCTCACTAACTTCACACACCATCAGGCTTCCAAAGCAGCTCTCAAGGAAACTCAGTTTTCACATTCTATGCTTAGTGCCCTTTGAGTGCATTATCTAGGAATGAACCTGGTAGAGCATCCCACACAAACGAATGCTCCACATGCGGGTGTTTCACATGCCACCAACTCCACATTCACAGGCAACTTCAGCGCCACAGCCGTTTTCAGATAGCCCTCAATGCAAAGGCTCTAGACGCAAATATTGGTGTGAGAGCTAATTCAATCAAGGAAACACTGCATGTTGGTGAAGGGCATATTGAAGAAGATCAGCCGAGTGGTTCTTGTGGGAGGTACAACTCCATTTGGCTCACTAACTTCACACACCATCAGGCTTCCAAGCAGCTCTCAAGGAAACTCAGTTTTCACACTCTATGCTTAGTGCCCTTTCTTTGGCTAGGACTGAAAACAACCTGGTAGAGCATTCCCACACAAACGAATGCTCCACATGCGGGGTTTCACATGCCACCAACTCCACATTCACAGGCAACTTCAGCGCCACAGCCGTTTTCAGATAGCCCTCAATGCAAAGGCTCTAGACGCAAATATTGGTGTGAGAGCTAATTCAATCAAGGAAACACTGCATGTTGGTGAAGGAGGCATATTGAAGAAGGATCAGCCGAGTGGGTTCTTGTGGGAGAACAACTCCATTTGGCTCACTAACTTCACACACCATCAGGCTTCCAAGCAGCTCTCAAGGAAACTCAGTTTTCACACTCTATGCTTAGTGCCCTTTGAGTTCATTATCTAGGGAATGAACCTGGTAGAGCATCCCACACAAACGAATGCTCACATGCGGGTTTCACATGCCACCAACTGCACATTCATAGGGCAACTTCAGCGCCACAGCCGTTTTCAGATAGCCCTCAATGCAAAGGCTCTAGACGCAAATATTGGTGTGAGGAGCTAATTCAATCAAGGAAACACTGCATGTTGGTGAAGGGCATATTGAAGAAGAATCAGCCGAGTGGATCTTCTGGGAGAACAACTCCATTTGGCTCACTAACTTCACACACCATCAGGCTTCCAAGCAGCTCTCAGAGGAAACTCAGTTTTCACACTCTAGGCTTAGTGCTCTTTGTGTGCCTAGGACTGAAATGAAGCTTGGTCAGGCATCCCACACAAACGAATGCTCCACATGCGGGTTTCACATGCCACCAACTCCACATTCACAGGCAACTTCAGCGCCACAGCCGTTTTCAGATAGCCCTCAATGCAAAGGCTCTAGACGCAAATATTGGTGTGAGAGCTAATTCAATCAAGGAAACACTGCATGTTGGTGGAGGGCATATTGAAGAAGGATCAGCCGAGTGGTTCTTGTGGGAGAACAACTCCATTTGGCTCAATAACTTCACACGCCCTCAGGCCTTCCAAGCAGCTCTCAAGGGAAACTCAGTTTTCACACTCTATGCTTAGTGCCCTTTGAGTGCAATATCTAGGAATGAACCTGGTAGAGCATCCCACACAAACGAAATGCTCCACATGCGGGTTTCACATGCCACCAACTCCACATTCACAGGCAACTTCAGCGCCACAGCCGTTTTCAGATAGCCCTCAATGCAAAGGCTTCTAGACGCAAATATTGGTGTGAGAGCTAATTCAATCAAGGAACACTGCATGTTGGTGAAGGGCATATTGAAGAAGGATCAGCCGAGTGGTTCTTGTGGGAGAACAACTCCATTTGGCTCACTAACTTCACACACCATCAGGCTTCCAAGCAGCTCTCAAGGAAACTCAGTTTTTCACACTCTATGCTTAGTGCCCTTTGAGTTCATTATCTAGGAATGAACCCTGGTAGAGCATCCCACACAAACGAATGCTCCACAATGCGGGTTTCACATGCCACCAACTGCACATTCATAGGCAACTTCAGCGCCACAGCCGTTTTCAGATAGCCCTCAATGCAAAGGCTCTAGACGCAAATATTGGCTGTGAGAGCTAATTCAATCAAAGGAAACACTGCATGTTGGTGAAGTGCATATTGAAGAAGAATCAGCCGATGTGGATCTTGTGGAGAACAACTCCATTTGGCTCACCTAACTTCACACACCATCAGGCTTCCAAGCAGCTCTCAAGGAAACTCAGTTTTCACACTCTATGCTTAGTGCTCTTTGTGTGCCTAGGACTGAAATGAAAGCTTGGTCAGCATCCCACACAAACGAATGCTCCACATGCGGGTTTCACATGCCACCAACTCCACATTCACAGGCAACTTCAGCGCCACAGCCCGTTTTCAGATAGCCCTCAATGCAAAGGCTCTAGACGCCAAATATTGGTGTGAGAGCTAATTCAATTAAGGAAAACACTGCATGTTGGTGGAGGGCATATTGAAGAAGGATCAGCCGAGTGGTTCTTGTGGGAGAACAACTCCATTTGGCTCAATAACTTCACACGCCCTCAGGCTTCCAAGCAGCTCTCAAGGAAACTCAGTTTTCACACTCTATGCTTAGTGCCCTTTGAGTGCAATATCTAGGAATGAACCTGGTAGAGCATCCCACACAAACGAATGCTCCACATGCGGGTTTCACATGCCACCAACTCCACATTCACAGGCAACTTCAGCGCCACAGCCGTTTTCAGATAGCCCTCAATGCAAAGCTCTAGACGCAAATATTGGTGTGAGAGCTAATTCAATCAAGGAAACACTGCATGTTGGTGAAGGGCATATTGAAGAAGGATCAGCCGAGTGGTTCTTGTGGGAGAACCAACTCCATTTGGCTCACTAACTTCACACACCATCAGGCTTCCAAGCAGCTCTCAAGGAAACTCAGTTTTCACACTCTATGCTTAGTGCCTTTGAGTGCCTAGGACTGAAATGAAACTTGGAGAGCATCCCACATAAACGAATGTTCCACATGCGGTTTCACATGCCACCAACTCCACATTCACAGGCAACTTCAGCGCCACAGCCATTTTCAGATAGCCCTCAATGCAAAGGCTCTAGACGCAAATATTGGTGTGAGAGCTAATTCAATCAAGGAAACACTGCATGTTGGTGAAGGGCATATTGAAGAAGGTATCAGCCGGAGAGGTTCTTGTGGGAGAACAACTCCATTTGGCTCACTAACTTCACACACCATCAGGCTTTCAAGCAGCTCTCAAGGAAACTCAGTTTTCACACTCTATGCTTAGTGCCCTTTGAGTGCATTATCTAGGAATGAACCTGGTAGAGCATCCCACACAAACGAATGCTCCACATGCGGGTTTCACATGCCACCAACTCCACATTCACAGGCAACTTCAGCGCCACAGCCGTTTTCAGATAGCCCTCAATTGCAAAAGGCTCTAGACGCAAATATTGGTGTGAGAGCTAATTCAATCAAGGAAACACTGCATGTTTGGTGAAGGGCATATTGAAGAAGGATCAGCCGAGTGGGTTCTTGTGGGAGAACAACTCCATTTGGCTCACTAGCTTCACACACCATCAGGCTTTCAAGCAGCTCTCAAGGAAACTCAGTTTTCACACTCTATGCTTACTGCTCTTTGTGTGCCTAGGACTGAAATGAAGCTTGGTCAGCATCCCACACAAACGAATGCTCCACATGCGGGTTTCACCTGCCACCAACTCCACATTCACAGGCAACTTCAGCGCCACAGGCCGTTTTTCAGATAGCCCTCAATGCAAAGGCTCTAGACGCAAATATTGGTGTGAGAGCTAATTCAATCAAGGAAACACTGCATGTTGGTGAAGGGCATATTGAAGAAGGATCAGCCGAGTGGTTCTTGTGGGAGAACAACTCCATTTGGCTCACTAACTTCACACACCATCAGGCTTCCAAGCAGCTCTCAAGGAAACTCAGTTTTCACACTCTATGCTTAGTGCCCTTTGAGTGCCTAGGACTGAATGAAGCTTGGGAGAGCATCCCACATAAACGAATGCTCCACATGCGGGTTTCACATGCCACCAACTCCACATTCACAGGCAACTTCAGCGCCACAGCCGTTTTCAGATAGCCCTCAATGCAAAGGCTCTAGACGCAAATATTGTGTGAGAGCTAATTCAATCAAGGAAACACTGCACTGTTGGTGAAGGGCATATTGAAGAAGGATCAGCCGAGAGGTTCTTCTGGGAGAACAACTCCATTTGGCTCACTAACTTCACACACCATCAGGCTTCCAAGCAGCTCTCAAGGAAACTCAGTTTTCACACTCTATGCTTAGTGCCCTTTGAGTGCATTATCTAGGAATGAACCTGGTAGAGCATCCCACACAAACGAATGCTCCACATGCGGTTTCACATGCCACCAACTCCACATTCACAGGCAACTTCAGCGCCACAGCCGTTTTCAGATAGCCCTCAATGCAAAGGCTCTAGACGCAAATATTGGTGTGAGAAGCTAATTCAATCAAGGAAACACTGCATGTTGGTGAAGGGCATATTGAAGAAGGATCAGCCGAGTGGTTCTTGTGGGAGAACAACTCCATTTGGCTCACTAACTTCACACACCATCAGGCTTTCAAGCAGCTCTCAAGGAAACTCAGTTTTTCACACTCTATGCTTAGTGCCCTTTGAGTGCATTATCTAGGAATGAACCTGGTAGGAGCATCCCACACAAACGAATGCTCCACATGCGGGTTTCACATGCCACCAACTCCACATTCACAGGCAACTTCAGCGCCACAGCCGTTTTCAGGATTGCCCTCAATGCAAAGGCTCTAGACGCAAATATTGGTGTGAGAGCTAATTCAATCAAGGAAACACTGCATGTTGGTGAAGGGCATATTGAAGAAGGATCAGCCGAGTGGTTCTTGTGGGAGAACAACTCCATTTGGCTCACTAACTTCACACACCATCAGGCTTTCAAGCAGCTCTCAAGGAAACTCAGTTTTCACACTCTATGCTTAGTGCTCTTTGTGTGCCTAGGACTGAAATGAAGCTTGGTCAGCATCCCACACAAACGAATGGCTCCACATGCGGGGTTTCACATGCCACCAACTCCACATTCACAGGCAACTTCAGCGCCACAGCCGTTTTCAGATAGCCCTCATGCAAAGGCTCTAGACGCAAATATTGGTGTGAGAGCTAATTCAATCAAGGAAACACTGCATGTTGGTGAAGGGCATATTAAGAAGGATCAGCCGCAAGTGGTTCTTGTGGGAGAACAACTCCATTTGGCTCACTAACTTCACACCACCATCAGGCTTCCAAGCAGCTCTCAAGGAAACTCAGTTTTCACACTCTATGCTTAGTGCCCTTGAGTGCATTATCTAGGAATGAACCTGGTAGATGCATCCCACACAAACGAATGCTCCACATGCGGGTTTCACATGCCACCAACACCACATTCACAGGCAACTTCAGCGCCACAGCCGTTTTCAGATAGCCCTCAATGCAAAGGCTCTAGACGCAAATATTGGTGTGAGAGCTAATTCAATCAAGGAAACACTGCATGTTGGTGAAGGGCATATTGAAGAAGGATCAGCCGAGTGGTTCTTGTGGGAGAACAACTCCATTTTGGCTCACTAACTTCACACACCATCAGGCTTCCAAGCAGCTCTCAAGGAAACTCAGTTTTCACACTCTATGCTTAGTGCCCTTTGAGTGCATTATCTAGGAATGAACCTGGTAGAGGCATCCCACACAAACGAATGCTCCACATGCGGGTTTCACATGCCACCAACTCCACATTCACAGGCAACTTCAGTGCCACAGCCGTTTTCAGATAGTCCCTCAATGCAAAGGCTCTAGACGCAAATATTGGTGTGAAGAGCTAATTCAATCAAGGAAACACTGCATGTTGGTGAAGGGCATATTGAAGAAGGATCAGCCGAGTGGTTCTTGTGGGAGAACAACTCCATTTGGCTCACTAACTTCACACACCATCAGGCTTCCAAGCAGCTCTCAAGGAAACTCAGTCTTCACACTCTATGCTTAGTGCCCTTTGTATGGCTAGGACTGAAATCAACCTGGTAGAGCATCCCACACAAACGAATGCTCCACATGCGGGTTTCACATGCCACCAACTCCACATTCACAGGCAACTTCAGCGCCACAGACGTTTTCAGATAGCCCTCAATGCAAAGGCTCTAGACGCAAATATTGGTGTGAGAGCTAATTCAATCAAGGAAACACTGCATGTTGGTGAAGGGCATATTGAAGAAGGATCAGCCGAGTGGTTCTTGTGGGAGAACAACTCCATTTGGCTCACTAACTTCACACACCATCAGGCTTCCAAGCAGCTCTCAAGGAAACTCAGTTTTCACACTCTATGCTTAGTGCCCTTTGAGTGCCTAGCCTGAAATGAAGCTTGGAGAGCATCCCACACAACGAATGCTCCACATGCGGGTTTCACATGCCACCAACTCCACATTCACAGGCAACTTCAGCGCCACAGCCGTTTCAGATAGCCCTCAATGCAAAGGCTCTAGACGCAAATATTGGTGTGAGAGCTAATTCAATCAAGGAAACACTGCATGTTGGTGAAGGGCATATTGAAGAAGGATCAGCAGAGTTGTTCTTGTGGGAGAACAACTCCTTTTGGCTCACTAACTTCACACACCATCAGGCTTCCATGCAGCTCTCAAGGAAACTCAGTTTTCACACTCTATGCTTAGTGCCCTTTGAGTGCATTATCTAGGAATGAACCTAGTAGAGCATTCCACACAAACGAATGCTCCACATGCGGGTTTCACATGCCACCAACACCACATTCAACAGGCAACTTCAGCGCCACAGCCGTTTTTCAGATAGCCCTCAATGCAAAGGCTCTAGACGCAAATATTGGTGTGAGAGCTAATTCAATCAAGGAAACACTGCATGTTGGTGAAGGGCATATTTGAAGAAGGATCAGCCGAGTGGTGTCTTGTGGGAGAACTACTCCTTTTGGCTCACTAACTTCACACACCATCAGGCTTCCAAGCAGCTCTCATGGAAACTCAGTTTTCACACTCTATGCTTAGTGCCCTTTGTATGGCTAGGACTGAAATCAACCGGGTAGAGCATCCCACACAAACGAATGCTCCACATGCGGGTTTCACATGCCACCAACTCCACATTCACAGGCAACTTCAACGCCACAGCCGTTTTCAGATAGCCCTCAATGCAAAGGCTCTAGACGGCAAATATTGGTGTGAGAGCTAATTCAATCAAGGAAACACTGCATGTTGGTGAAAGGGCATATTGAAGAAGGATCAGCCGAGTGGTTCTTGTGGGAGAACAACTCCATTTGGCTCACTAACTTCACACACCATCAGGCTTCCAAGCAGCTCTCAAGGAAACTCAGTTTTCACACTCTATGCTTACTGCTCTTTGTGTGCCTAGGGACTGAAATGAAGCTTGGTCAGCATCCCACACAAACGAATGCTCCACATGCGGGTTTCACATGCCACCAACTCCACATTCACAGGCCAACCTCAGCGCCACAGCCATTTCAGATAGCCCTCAATGCAAAGGCTCTAGACGCAAATATTGGTGTGAGAGGCTATTCAATCAAGGAAACACTGCATGTTGGTGAAGGGCATATTGAATGAAGGGATCAGCCGTAGTGGTTCTTGTGGGAGAACAACTCCATTTGGTGCTCACTAACTTCACACACCATCAGGCTTCCAAGCAGCTCTCAAGGAAACTCAGTTTTCACACTCTATGCTTAGTGCCCTTTGAGTGCATTATCTAGGAATGAACCTGGTAGAGCATCCCACACAAACGAATGCTCCACATGCGGGTTTCACATGCCACCAACTCCACATTCAGAGGCAACTTCAGCGCCACAGCCGTTTTCAGATAGCCCTCAATGCAAAGGCTCTAGACGCAAATATTGGTGTGAGAGCTAATTCAATCAAAGGAAACACTTGCCATGTTGGTGAAGGGCATATTGAAGAAGAATCAGCCGAGTGGATCTTGTGGGAGAACAACTCCATTTGGCCTCACTAACTTCACACACCATCAGGCTTCCAAGCAGCTCTCAAGGAAACTCAGTTTTCACACTCTATGCTTAGGTGCTCTTTGTGTGCCTAGGACTGAAATGAAGCTTGGTCAGCATCCCACACAAACGAATGCTCCACATGCGGGTTTCACATGCCACCAACTCCACATTCACAGGCAACTTCAGCGCCACAGCCCGTTTTCAGATAGCCCTCAATGCAAAGGCTCTAGACGCAAATATTGGTAGTGAGAGCTAATTCAATCAAGCAAACACTGCATGTTGGTGGAGGGCATATTGAAGAAGGATCAGCCGAGTGGTTCTTGTGGGAGAACAACTCCATTTGGCTCACTAACTTCACACGCCATCAGGCTTCCAAGCAGCTCTCAAGGAAACTCAGTTTTCACACTCTATGCTTAGTGCCCCTTTGAGTGCAATATCTAGGATGAACTGGTAGAGCATCCCACACAAACGAATGCTCCACATGCGGGTTTCACATGCCACCAACTCCACATTCACAGGCAACTTCAGCGCCACAGCCGTTTTCCAGATAGCCCTCAATGCAAAGGCTCTAGACGCAAATATTGGTGTGAGAGCTAATTCAATGAAGGAAACACTGCATGTTGGTGAAAGGGCATATTGAAGAAGGATCAGCCGAGTGGGTTCTTGTGGGAGAACAACTCCATTTGGCTCACTAACGTCACACACCATCAGGCTTCCAAGCAGCTCTCAAGGAAACTCAGTTTTCACACTCTATGCTTAGTGCCCTTTGAGTTCCTAGGACTGAAATGAAGCTTGGAGAGCATCCCACATAAACGAATGCTCCACATGCGGGTTTCACATGCCACCAACTCCACATTCACAGGCAAATTCAGCGCCACAGCCGTTTTCAGATAGCCCTCAATGCAAAGGCTCTAGACGCAAATATTGGTGTGAGAGCTAATTCAATCAAGGAAACACTGCATGTTGGTGAAGGGCATATTGAAGAAGGATCAGCAGAGTGGTTCTTGTGGGAGAACAACTCCATTGGCTCACTAACTTCACACACCATCAGGCTTTCCAAGCAGCTCTCAAGGAAACTCAGTTTTCACACTCTATGCTTAGTGCCCTTTGAGTGCCTAGGACTGAAATGAAGCTTGGAGAGCATCCCCACACAAACGAATGCTCCACATGCGGGTTTCACATGCCACCAACTCCACATTCACAGGCAACTTCAGCGCCACAGCGTTTTCAGATAGGCCCTCAATGCAAAGGCTCTAGACGCAAATATTGGTGTGAGAGCTAATTCAATCAAGGAAACACTGCATGTTGATGAAGGGCATACTGAAGAAGGATCAGCCGAGTGGTTCTTGTGGGAGAACAACTCCATTTGGCTCACTAACTTCACACACCATCAGGCTTCCAAGCAGCTCTCAAGGAAACTCAGTTTTCACACTCTATGCTTAGTGCCCCTTTGAGTGCATTATCTATTAATGAATCTAGTAGAGCATCCCACACAAACGAATGCTCCACATGCGGGTTTCACATGCCACCAACTCCACATTCACAGGCAACTTCAGCGCCACAGCCGTTTTCAAGATAGCCCTCAATGCAAAGGCTCTAGACGCAAATATTGGTGTGAGAGCTAATTCAATCAAGGAAACACTGCATGATTGGTGAAGGGCATATTGAAGAAGGATCAGCCGAGTGG